>NC_087172.1:6817500-6872500 GCF_035594125.1 Scylla paramamosain | reverse complement strand
GCCATATTGTTCATGCAAGGTGCAGCTCCTGCCTCTCAGTCACGATCAGCGGAGCATTTCGGTTCACATGCAGGGAAAAAAATAAAAAAGGAAGCGTGGGACGAGTTCCTGCCCCGGCGAGGCGAGGCTGCCAGCTGGGCATCGCGGGGAGGGGAAGGATACATAACCATTCCACAGGGACAGCACAGGTACTTGAACTCTGGCGGTGGTCAGCCCAAGTGTTGTGGCCGCTGAGCACCCAATTGGCCCAGCGAGGCCCGCCCGTGACTCGTGTGGGCGGTGGTGGCTGCTCTCCGTGGCGCTGTGACGTAGAGGCAAGGCTGGCCAGGTCGTAGGTGACTCGCCTCGCCTGCCTTGCCCCCAACAACCCCTCGCTCCCGCTGGGACGGCAGCCTCGGCACGCCGCCAAAAGTCCCGTGAAACGGTCGCCCACACCGCCCCCGAGCCCCCTCCTGGCCACCACCACCACCACCACCACCACCACCGCCCCGCTGTCGGCCAGGGAGAGGCGTGCCGGGAGGTGCAGTACCGCGCACCACGCCACCCACACCCGAAACAAAGGTCACTCATCCCGTGGAAGGATCCTGTGCCGGACCAGGCCACTGTACCGCTGCGTCGCAGGAGTCGCTGCCGCCGGGACAGTGCTGCAAGACGCCCGGCGGGTCGAGGCTCGGGAGTGAATGACCAAGATGTGTCATGCGGCCTTTGTGTCTCAGGACACTGTCTCGGCCACGAAAACCTCGCCGCGTGGAGGCGATTACCGTGACTGTTGCGGGACGTGAGTGGCCCGTGTTTTGTGGTTTTATGGCGCATGAACAGCGGCCACACTCGGCCCCGCGCACCTTGCTTTTTCACTCATCTTATCTGTGAGTGCGCCAAGTGTTTTCTCACACTGGGTTTTCAGCTCAGCACGGAGGAGGAAAAGTCCGCTTTGCAATGCAATGTTTCTTTCACTTCCCGGATTTGGCTTCAGACTTTGCACGCACGCACTGCTTCTCCCTCACTGTCTTCGGCGTCTGCAGAACACTGACACACAAACAAACAATCCCTTCATTTGTAGAAGTAAATGCCTCAATGAAACTATTACTTATCAGACAACATAAATTTTTTTTTATCCCTTTGTTATTTCAACAAGTTATCACTCACCCAACTAACTCAGCAACAGACTGTGACTGACCCACGACTACACTGATGAATCAGTCAGTGTTTCCTCAGCAAGTACAAATGAATGGATTGTGATGGGTGGTCCTTGCCGCCTTGCACTCAGTGCTACGCGGAAAGGGAGAGGATCACCGTCCCCTCCCGCCCCTTCATCATCACAGCGGGCAGGACTTGGTTACTTTTCAGGAAGCCCCAAAGCCTCGTGGCTGAGCCTCGGCGTGCTGTCCTCGCTTGCAGACTGCCACTGCTCGGCTGACATTGGTTTGTGTGTCACACTGATGTTGTGTCAGCATTTTTTCTAGTTGTATGTATCGTAAAAAAGTGTTTAGATTTATAGTAGTCAATCCAAACTGCCACGTCTGTTGCCAGGATCAGCTGGTGGCGGCTTGTTTTATTGTTATCTCGTGTTGTCTTACATATTCATCTTATTACGAGGTCATGAAAATATATTTCCAATACTATTGAAAGAAACACCACTCGTGGGCAGCGTCAGTGCGTGACGACTCTCGCGTGGTGCCGAGGCGCCTCTCTCGGCAAGTGGCTTGGAAGTGATTCTCATCGCAGCGCGGGTGTGACCTCTCTGTTGTTATCTATTTCTACGGAATACATAGGAAAAAGGCAATTAGTTCTTCTCAAGGCATACACTTGAAACTTACTTGCTACAGTGCGATGGTGTGATGAAAACAGGACTGTCTTCATCCCCGTGTCAGGATGGGTGGTTTACTGCTGCCATCCCGCTCGGGGGACTGTCCGGCGTCCGTCTTCCTTCCTCGCGGTGCCAGTGTCTTGTAGAATTCGCGTTACCGGAATTATCTTGAACAATCAGTGCCTGTGTCCAGTGTGCCTGTTAGTGAGGAGACGTGAGTATCCGCGGCTCCTCGCTGTGGCTGTAGAGGCTGCTGGAGTATTGCGCACAGCCAGCAGGAGGAAGGAAAAGCTGCTGGCTGCCCCACGCGCCGCGTCGGGGTTTGTTTACAAAGTGTGTGTGGCGGCGAGGACAGATCCACCCTGGCACCCACCCGCCTCCCGAACCGTGGCGCGGGGCGGGAGGGAGGAACGGTGAGATGGATATTAGCTGCTTTCCGTGCCTCGAGAAACACTGGAAACTTGAGTGAGTACATGACAACAAACAGTTATAAGTCTCTCTCTCTCTCTCTCTCTCTCTCTCTCTCTCTCTCTCTCTCTCTCTCTCTCTCTCTCTCTCTCTCTTTCTTTCTTTCTTTCTTTCTTTCTCTCTCTCTCTCTCTCTCTCTCTCTCTCTCTCTCTCTCTCTCTCTCTCTCTCTCTCTCTCTCTCTCTCTCTCTCTGCCTCCAGGTGATGTGGGAAATTAGAGGAATATTAAAGAAAGAGGCAAAGAAAAGAAATAATAGAATGAAAAGAAGGAAGGGGTGTGTGGGAGGAGGAGGAGGAGGAGGAGGAGAGAAGGAAAAGAGGGGGAAGGGAGGAAATTTGGAGGAAGGGAAGAAAAGTAGAAATTGTCAGAGAAAAAGAGAAGAGGAAAGAAAGAAAGAAATAATAGAATAAAATAAAAAGGAGGAAGGAACGTGTAGGTGAAAAGTTAGGAAGAGGAGGAGAAGGAAGAAGACGAAGAAGAAGAAGAAGAAGAAGAAGAAAAAGAAGAAGAGAAAGGAGGAAAAATTAAAGAAACGAGCAAAGAAAAGAAAAAAAAATAGAATGAAAAGAAGGAAGGAACGTGTGGGAGATGAAAAGTTAGGAGGAGGAGGAGGAGGAGGAGGAAAGGAAGAGGAGGAGGAGGAGGAGGAAGAAGAGGAGGAGGAGGAGGAGGAGGAGGAGGAGGAGGAGAAGACTGGTCACGGTGCAGTTAATGTGAAGTTACGAGTTCATGACGACTTCTTGGTCCGGCCCTGACCTTACCCCCCATCATGACCCCCCTGACCCCCCTCATGCCTCCCCTTACCCCCTCACTCTTCTTCCCTCTACTCATGCCAACCTTGCTTTTCTCCAGTCTCTCTCTCTCTCTCTCTCTCTCTCTCTCTCTCTCTCTCTCTCTCTCTCTCTCTCTCTCTCTGGGTAGTTAATGGTCTAATTATAGCGATAGTTAATGTAATAACTAGTTTGCTTTGACGTTTCTCCACCACCACCACCACCACCACCATGACCTTGACTCCGTCCCTCCCTTCTTCCCCCTCTCCACTTCTTCGTTCATTATTTACGTACGTTCACCAGTTCAGCCGTTCACCTCTCCCTCATTCTCTCTCTCCCTCTCTCCCTCTCTCCCTCACTAGTCCAGCATTCCACCCCCTACTGCACCTCTTCTCGCTCTCTTTCTCTTTCTCTTTCTCTTTTTCTTTCTCTTGGTCTTTCAGTCTTTTGTTTCTTCCTCCTTTCTTTCTTTTGGGTGTTGTTTTACTTTTCTTCTAATCCCTTAATTCTCTTTTCTTTTACTTTTCTTCCATTCCCTCCTTTCGTAATCCTTTTGCATTTTCTCATTTTTAATTATCTTTTCTTTTACTTTTCTTCCATTCCCTCTTTTCGTATTTCTTTTTTGCGTTTTTTAGTAATTTCTCTTACCTTTCCTTCCATATTCTTTGATCTGTTTTTTTCCATTTTCCTCTTATCATATTTTGTCTTTTATCACTTCCCTTTATTATTTACTTCCCTTTATTTACTTCCCTTTCTTTTAGTTTATCTTATTTTATTTTGTTTATTACTTTTATTAACGCCGCTCTGCTCCAGTTATCCTTTGCTTTCTTTCAGTCTTATTTCTCTTCACTTGTTTCTTTCTACGGTTTTATCAACCTTTCTTCCAGTTCCTCTTCCATATTGTTTTGCCTTTCCTTAATCTTATTTATCTTTCGTTTCTTTTTTTCCCAACACTTCCTTTGCCCTTCCCTCATTTCCTCTTTTCATATTAATTTGTTTTTTCCTTCCGTCTCTTATTTCTTCTTTTGTTTCCTTCTTCTCTATTTCTCTCTGTTTTTCTGTCTCGTTTTTTACCAAGACTTCCTTTACGCTCCCTTCATTTCCTCTTTTCATATCAATTTGTTTTCCTTCAGTTTCTTATTCTTCTTTCGTTTCCTTCTCTCTTTGTATCTGATTAATTTCTCTGTATTTCTAACTCATTCCTTCGTTTTTTAAACTTTCTTTGTCCTTCCTCCATTTCCTCTTTTCATATTAATTGATTTTCCTTCAGTCTCTTATTTTTTCTTTCGTTTCCTACTTCTCTGTTTCTCTCTATCTTTGTAACTCACTCAAGTCTACTAGACTCACTATAGTTCCTAGTCAGACTTCATCTAGACTATGCTGTGCAGTTCTGGTCCCCATATGACAGGAAGGATATAGGTCAATTAGAATCAGTACAGAGAAGAATGACTAAAAGCATACAGGGGACGAGGGGTATTCCTTACGAAACGAGACTGAATCTACTAAATTTACACTCCTTAGAGAGACGTGGGTTGAGAGGGGACCTGATAGAAGTCATTAAGTGGTATAAGGGTTATAGTAAGGATGACGTAAGCAAAATTCTCAGGATCAGTAATCAGGATAGAACAAGAAATAACAGGTTGAAGCTTGAAAAAAAATTAGGTTCAAGAAAGAGGGAGGAAGGGGTTCTCAAACAGAGTGGTAGATGAATGGAATGGAGTCAGTAGTCAGATTGTTGGTGCTGAGTCATTATGGAGCTTTGAAAGATTAGACAAATTTATGGATGAGGATAATAGGTGGAAATAGGTAGGTATGTTTCATACAGGGACTGCCACGTGTAGGCCTGATGGCTTCCTGCTGCTTCCGTTATTTTCTTATGTTCTTACGTATGTTCTAATGTTCTCTTCTTTTGTCCTCCCTCATTTCCTCTTTTCCTACTAATTTGTTTTCCTTCTGTCTCATATCTTCTTTCTTTTTCTTGCTCTGCATTTCTCTCTGTCTCCTGAAGTCTTCCTCACTCAGCCTTGTCGCCCAGCACCCACTCAGCGCACAGTCCATATGCTGATCCAGACACCACTACCCAAAGTCTTTACATGTAACATTTTTTTTTCAGTTGCTGTATGTTAGCTTTCCCACTGGCTGATTTTTTATATTGTCAATAGGAAAGCAACAATGCATGACATAGGGAAAACAATAATGTGTAGAAGGGAGCAGAGAGAGAGAGAGAGAGAGAGAGAGAGAGAGAGAGAGAGAGAGAGAGAGAGAGAGAGAGACGTCCAGGAAGGAAACATGATATAAGAGTAGTTTTAAACACGTGCACCGTGAAGGTAAGGGTGGCGATCGTTGAGGGAAGAGAGGTGTTGTACTGCGTGATGGCGTGACGCTTCCCACAATGACGTGCGGCGGACCAGCGCACGGCAGAGGAGTAAAGAACACGGTGTTTGAGGGGCGGCCAACGGGAAGAGTAACGCTTATGGGGAGGATAAATAGATAAATAGATAGATAGATAGATAGATAGATAGATAGATAGATAGATAGAATGATTGATAGAATATAGTATAGATTCATAAAAATATAAGGAACAGTTGATCTCAAGAAGTACACTCGTGGTCAGAAGTCGGGTAACATACAGATCTCTTATTTCCACTGTGGATTTTTCCCTTATCTGAAGTCCCCCTGATAAATACTGATGAACTCCTCTTCTCTAACTGACTGTCTTCAGTGTCTCTCTCTTTTCTTCAGTGTTGCATCTCTTGCTATCTCCTACCACTATTTTCATGCTAACTGCTCTTCTGATCTTGCGAACTGCATGCCTCCCTTCCTCACGTGTTTTCGTTGCCCAAAACTTTCTACTTTCTCTCATCCCTATTCTGTCCACCTTTCTAATGTAAAAGTTAAGCAGTATTCTCAAAAAATTAATCCCTTTTCCTGGTAACCTTTGCAACTCCCTGCCTGCTTCTGTATTTCTTCCTTCCTGTGACTTGAACGCTTTCAACACACTTATCCTCCAATTTTGAGTGATTCTTTGTGACTTTTCATTTCGTACTGGCACCTCGATGGAGCTTTCTCTCTCTCTCTCTCTCTCTCTCTCTCTCTCTCTCTCTCTCTCTCTCTCTCTCTCTCTCTCTCTCTCTCTCTCTCTCTCTCTCTCTCTCTCTCTCTCTCTCTCTCTCTGTCGTTCTTTTCGTTGTCCTAGTCCATTGCCCCTCTTACATAAAAGAATACATAGGAACAAAATAATGTAAATTTTGTAGATAGATAGACAGACGAGTAACACCCCCCCCCCGTCTCTCTCTCTCTCTCTCTCTCTCTCTCTCTCTCTCTCTCTCTCTCTCTCTCTCTCTCTCTCTCTCTCTCTCTCTCTCTCTCTCTCTCTCTCTCCCCTTCTTCCACTGTGTTTAAAGTTTTCTCTTAATCTTAAAGCAGGAAGGAGAGGAGTAGATGTATTCTTAATATAGAAAGAAAAAAAAATGAGAAGATGCTAAAGGATACCACACAAAGGGAAAGAGAAAAAAGATAAAAGAATGAAGAATGTACAGAATGAAGGAATAAGGGTTAAGTAAATAGATACATGAATAGCTGGATAAGTAGATAGACAGACTGATACGTAGACATATGGATAAATAAACTGATAAATAATTGGAGCGACAGACAAACAGATTAATAGATAGACAGATGAATAGACATATAGTTAGATAAGTAGATAGACATAAATAGACAGACAGGCAGACAAACAAACAGACAGACAGACACACAGATGGATCATATTCCCATGCCTTAAACTTTATAATCTATTCACCTTCCTCACCTTGTTTCTTTTTCCTTTTTCCCTTCTAATTTCTACTTTTTTCCCTCCCTTCTCTGTCCCTCCTCCTCCTCCTCCTCCTCCTCCTCCTTGTTACCCGGGAAGAAGATACAGCAGGAAAAATATCTTGGGAAATGAGACGCGATTCACCTGTTCTGGAATTCACTCAATAGTTTTTAACGAGCAGGTGTTCTTACTGTGGGAGGAGGATTGCAGAGCCAGGGGGGTTGGGGCGATGGGGGAGTGTTTCTGCTTGTCTGTCTGCTTGTCTCTGTCTCTCTGTTTGTCTCTATTTGTCTGTTTCTTTCTTTCTCTCTCTCTCTCTCTCTCTCTCTCTCTCTCTCTCTCTCTCTCTCTCTCTCTCTCTCTCTCTCTCTCTCTTGTTTAATTCTTTTATTGGTTATTATTTACGATTTTCAGCTTTTTTATTATTATTATTATTATTATTATTATTATTATTATTATTGTTGTTATTATTATTGTTTTTCTTTTTTTCTTTTTTTCTTTCTTTCTTTTTTTTTTTCTTCTTCTTCCTGTACGTCTTCAGTAATATCTGGTTTGCAAAATCTTTTCCTTTCTTACTTTACATTCTCATTTTCCTTCTCAGTTCCATTCTCCAATTTCTTGTCCTCTTTCCTCCTTCCTCCGTGGTTTCTTGCTGAACGCTCTCTCTCTCTCTCTCTCTCTCTCTCTCTCTCTCTCTCTCTCTCTCTCTCTCTCTCTCTCTCTCTCTCTCTCTGCATATACTCAAAAGTAATTGTTTAATTCATAAAATCTACAATATTTACTCTTTTCTAATGTTTTTTTTTTTAATTGGCTGTAGTGAGTGGAAAAGTTTATATTATTTATTTATCTATTTATTTTGTTTTTTTATTGATATATCTATTTTTGGTAATTAAGCTTGTGGAGTGGGAGCGTCACACCTGTAATTAGCTAACCTGTTTGCAGGAATCACGGTAATTGTCTGTCTGCCTTGGCTCTCTTGGATAACAGCTCTAGGGACAGCAGCGGTAACAGCAACAGTGACAGCAATGGTGACCAGTGACAGCAGCAGTAACAATAACAACAGTGACCAGTAAATTGTGAAAGTATTAACGACAGAAGCAGTGACTGAACAGCAGTGGCAGAACGACAACATTGACAGAACAGCAGCAGTAACAGTAACGGGACCAGTATCCAGTGACAGCAGAATTACCAATAACAACAGTAACCAGTGAATTGTGAGGGTATTAACGACAGCAATGACAGAACAGCAGTCACAACAGCAGTGACAGTTACGAGACCAGTAACCAATGACAGTAGCAGCAACAATAACAACAGTGACCAGTGACTTATGAGAGTATTGGTGATAACAGCAGTGGCAACAGTGGTCAATAACAGGAAAAGTAACAGAGAGCAGCAGTGATGACAGTGATGAGGAACACACGCCAGCAGTAACAACAACAGCACCAGTGACCAGTGAATTGCAGAGTTATAATGACAGAAGCAGTGACAAAACAGCAGTGCCAACACTAATCAGTAACGGCTGCAGTGATGGAACAAGAGTGAATAATAATGACAGCAGGAATGACACACAGCAGCAGTGACAACAGTAATGAGTCCAGCCAACAGTGACCGTGGATGTGGTGGTGGGAGTCACTGCAGGTCATCGCATTCCACGCCACACCACGCCACACTACTACTACTACTACTACTACTACTACTACTACTACTACTACTACTACACTCTTGTCATCGTCATCATTATTGTTGTGAAAACGTTTGGTAGAAGTGATAAGAAACGAAGGAAGAAAATTTTAAGAGGAAAACATAAAAGAAGAAAGCAGAAATGAGGGAATAATGAGAAGAGAAGAGACATGAACAGAGAAGAGGGAAGATATGAAGAAACGTAAATATAAAATAAAATAAGATGAGTGTATGGAAGGAAGAAGCAGAAGAAGAAGGAGAAGTAGAAGAAGAAGAAGAAGAAGAAGAAGAAGAAGAAGAAGAAGAAGAAGAAGAAGAAGAAGAAAACGTGGAGGAGGAGGAGGAGGAGGAGGAGGAGGCGGAAAAAGGAAGAAGTACTTGAACACCACCACCACCACGCCACACCACACCACACCTCACCACACCACACCTCACCACACCACACCACACCACGCCACGCCCCTCAGCCAGGCCTCCCACCCCGCACTGCCACGCCTCCCAGGCTACGCGCCTCCACCAAGGCTGCGTGCGGTGGCCCGCGATGGTTAGGTTGGTGCAGGCGCGGCATTCCGACGCGCCAGCCTTATCAAGCGCCAGCCCTCGACGCTCCGCAGCTGCCACGCTCTCGTCATTTCACAACAACAAATAAATCATGGAGCAGATTGTATTCTGATCAATTAGCGGATAAGTGAATTAAAATCTTACTCTGGCTTTCAACACTTAACGAGAGCAATTAAAATCACCTTGCGTTCAGTTTCTGCCACCTTGCCTGCCTTCCCATGTGTATGTGTGTGTGTGGGTCTGTGTGCGTGCGTGTGCGTGTCCGTGGAGCGTTACAGCGTCACGTAACGCAATGGACAAGTATATGGCGGGAGCGTGTGAAAGCAACGCGGCGCCTCCTCGCTAATTGAAAACTCCCGGCCAGACCCACACCGATAGCGGCTAAACTCTTTCCAAATGGTGGTGCTGGTCGCCAAAACCTGCCGCAAAAACCTGACTAATTGTATATTGGCCACAGAATAAAATTGGCGCTATAATCATCGACAAGCTGGTGTTGGAAATGTGCTTATAAAGGTGTGTGTGAGTGGAGAGGTGTGGAGAGGAGAGGGGAGGGGATGGGAGGGGATAAGAGGAGGTGAGTTGATGGGAGGAGAGGAGAGGTGAGGTGAGGTGAGGGGAGGCGAGGAGAGGTGACTTTATTGCGTCTTAACCTTTCTACTGCGAGTCTTGTCACTTCTTATCTTTGCAATTTTGTGGGAAAAGTACTACGTGAACAGAACTACTACTACTACTACTACTACTATCATTATTGTTGTGGAAACGTTTGGTAGAAGAAAGAAGGAACGAACGAAGAAAAATTTAAGAGGAAACATAAAAGAAGAAAGCAGAAATGAAGGAACAGTAAGAAGAGAAGAGAGATGAACAGAGAAGAAGAGAGAAGAGATGAAGAATTGTAAACATGAAAGGAAACAAGTTGAGTGCATGGAAAAAAGAAGAAGAAGAAGAAGAAGAAGAAGAAGAAGAAGAAGAAGACCACCACCACCACCTACAATAATAACAACAACAACAACAACAACAACAGTAACAACAACAACAACGACACCCTCATCAATTATTTGCCTCAGATCTTCCCTACCTTAAAACTCAAAATTCATGTGACTGTCCACGTTTCCTTCCTCTTCCATCTTCCAATTACCTCTTTTTCCTCTCTTCCATTCCGCTTTTTTACTCTTGTTTCTCCTTTGTGTCTTGCCTTTTCTTAATCTTTTCATATTCTTCTCTTCCTCTATCATATTTTCCCTTGTCCTACCTCCCATTTAATTCTTTTTCCTTGTTTTCCTCACACCATCTTTACCTTTCTCCATTTCCATTTCGTAACTTACCTCCTTTTCTCTTTCCTTCCTTCTATCTTTCCATTCCATTTTTTCCCTTCTTTTTCACCTTTTCCCCTTTTCCTCTTCCTTAATCTATCTTCTTCCTTCTTACTTTCTTTTCTACTTTCCCTCCTTCTTCCTTCCTTCCTTCTTTCCTTTCTCCATTTCTATTCTTTCCTCTTATTTCCCCTTCGTCACATCACCTTTCTGTCTTTACCCCTCCCAGCACCTCTCTCCTCCTTCCTCTCTCCCTCCTTTCCCTTCGTCTTACATTACTTTTTTCTATTTTCTCCTACTTTTCCATCCTCATCTTGCTTTTCTCCCGCCGTGCCGCCACCTCTCCTGTTCTCCCTCCTTTGCCTTGCCTCGTCCTGCCTGCCAACGTTCTGCTTGACTTGCTGTGCGTTGCTGCATGACCACATGTGGCCGGAATGTCACCCACTGAGTTGCTGGGAGGAAACAGAGACGCAGATGGCTGGTGGTGATGGTGGCGGTGTGGAGCAAGGCGAGTGGTTCAGGCAGATTACAGAAGGGTGCCGCATTGTGACGTGACACTATACAAACAAATATGCATAACGTTATATTATTGTGTTATGCTATGTTATGTTATGTTGTGCTATGTTATTGCTATGTTATACTTCATACACACACACACACACACACACACACACACACACACACACACACACACACACACACACACACACACACACACACACACTGGAACAGTTTGGAGTAAATAGCTATCCCTCTAAAAGAAGAAGAAGAAGAAGAAGAAGAAGAAGAAGAAAAAGAAGAAGAAGAAGAAGAAGAAGAAGAAGAAGAAGAAGAAAAGGCAAACCTGACTACACACTCAACACCATACACGCTCCAAACACCGAAGAAGAAGAAGAAGAAGAAGAAGAAGAAGAAGAAGAAGAAGAAGAAGAAGACTTCTGACTACACACACAACACCATATACACTCCAAACACAGAAGAAGAAGAAGAAGAAGACCTCTGACAGTAGACACCTGCCGAAACGATAATTACTCCCAGTGAGGTCTAAAGCACTGTTCAGGGGGTGCTGTGAACTTATCATTAAACCCAGCTGTGACCTCACTGAACGTTTCCCTTTGTGTCTCACAACACAAGGGGGTAGTCACAGCCTGCCCTCTAAAGACAACTCTCTTCCTCCTCACAAAACTACAAGCACCTAATAACACACACACCCTTCACCCAAAAATTTTAAAATCATGGCGACTCCTACACCAGCCTCGGAGTCCCCATCTGGGGAGGGGACCATAAATGTCCCCAGGTCGGACTGCCTTTCTGTCGAAGACCCTAAGTGTCTTGACACCCTCGTCAACTTTTTCTTCATTAACTTCTGCAACATTCGCGGTCTAAGATCTAATTTTCAATCTGTAGAACACCACCTCTCCTCTTCTAAACCTCATCTTCTTTTCCTCACTGAAACTCAGGTGTCTGAGGCAACTGACAGTAGCCCCTTTTCTGTTCCCTCCTACTTTCTCTATCCTCATTTTCGATCCAAAGCTGGATGCTGCGTTTATGTGCGCAATGACTTAACCTGCTCTCGTGCCCACGCTCTTGAATCTTCCGAGTTTTCCACCATCTGGCTACGACTACAGAGTCACTCTCATACTAAATTTATCTGTGCTGTATACCTCTCTCCTAACTCCTCTGACTATAAGAAATTCTTTGACTACTTAACTTCCAAAGTGGAGCACATTCTGACCCTCTTCCCTTTTGCAGAGATCTCCATTCTTGGAGACTTCAATGTTCACCACCAGCTTTGGCTTTCCTCTCCCTTCACTGACCATCCTGGTGAACTAGCCTACAACTTTGCTATCCTCCATGACCTAGAGCAATTGGTGCAACACCCTACTCGTATTCCTGACCGTCTTGGAGATACGCCCAACATTCTTGATCTTTTCCTGACCTCTAATGCTTCTGCTTATGCTGTCACCTTTTCTTCTCCGTTGGGCTCCTCCGATCACAATCTCATATCTTTATCTTGTCCTATCACTCCAATCCCTCCTCAGGATCCCCCTAAGCGAAGGTGCCTCTGGCGTTTTGCCTCTGCTAGTTGGGGGGACCTGAGGAGGTATTTTGCTGATTTTCCTTGGAATGACTACTGCTTTCGTGTCAGAGACCCGTCTTTGTGTGCTGAGCGCATAACAGAGGTGATAGTGTCTGGCATGGAGGCGTACATTCCTCACTCTTTTTCTCGTCCTAAACCTTCTAAACCTTGGTTTAACACAGCTTGTTCTCGTGCTATACATGATAGAGAGGTGGCCCACAAAAGGTACTTAAGCCTTCCATCACCAGAATCTCATGCACTTTATATTTCTGCCCGGAACCATGCCAAGTCTGTTCTCCAACTAGCCAAAAACTCCTTCATTAACAGAAAATGTCAAAACCTTTCAAGATCTAACTCCCCTCGTGATTTCTGGCATCTAGCCAAAAATATCTCCAGTAACTTTGCTTCTTCTTCTTTCCCTCCTCTACTTCAATCAGATGGCACCACTGTTTATCACATCTATTTCTAAAACTGAACTCTTTGCTCAAACCTTTGCTAAAAACTCTACCTTGGACGATTCTGGGCTTGTTCCTCCCTCTCCTCCACCCTCTGACTACTTCATGCCACCTATTAAAATTCTTCGCAATGATGTTTTCCATGCCCTCGCTGGCCTAAACCCTCGGAAGGCTTATGGACCTGATGGGGTCCCTCCTATTGTTCTCCGAAACTGTGCCTCCTTGCTTGCACCTTGCCTAGTCAAACTCTTTCAGCTCTGTCTGTCAACATCTACCTTTCCTTCTTGCTGGAAGTTTGCCTACATTCAACCTGTTCCTAAAAAGGGTGACCGCTCTAATCCCTCAAACTACCGTCCTATTGCTTTAATTTCCTGCTTATCTAAAGTTTTTGAATCTATCCTCAACAGGAAGATTCTTAAACATCTATCACTTCACAACCTTCTATCTGATCGCCAGTATGGGTTCCGTCAAGGCCGCTCTACTGGTGATCTTCTGGCTTTCCTTACTGAGTCTTGGTCATCCTCTGTTAGAGATTTTGGTGAAACTTTTGCTGTTGCCTTGGACATATCAAAAGCCTTTGATAGAGTCTGGCACAAAGCTTTGATTTCCAAACTACCCTCCTACGGTTTCTATCCTTCTCTCTGTAACTTCATCTCAAGTTTCCTTTCTGACCGTTCTATTGCTGCTGTGGTAGACGGTCACTGTTCTTCTCCTAAATCTATTAACAGTGGTGTTCCTCAGGGTTCTGTCCTATCACCCACTCTCTTCTTATTATTCATTAATGATCTTCTAAACCAAACTTCTTGTCCTATCCACTCCTACGCTGATGATACCACCCTGCACTTTTCCACGTCTTTTCATAGACGTCCAACCCTTCAGGAGGTAAACATATCACGCAGGGAAGCCACAGAACGCCTGACTTCTGATCTTTCTAAAATTTCTGATTGGGGCAGAGCAAACTTGGTATTGTTCAATGCCTCAAAAACTCAATTCCTCCATCTACCAACTCGACACAACCTTCCAGACAACTATCCCCTCTTCTTCAATGACACTCAACTGTCCCCCTCTTCTACACTGAACATCCTCGGTCTGTCCTTTACTTATAATCTGAACTGGAAACTTCACATCTCATCTCTAGCTAAAACAGCTTCTATGAAGCTAGGCGTTCTGAGGCGTCTCCGCCAGTTTTTCTCACCCCCCCCCCAGCTGCTAAGTCTGTACAAGTGCCTTATCCGTCCATGTATGGAGTATGCTTCACATGTCTGGGGGGGTTCCACTCATACTGCTCTTCTAGACAGGGTGGAATCAAAAGCTTTTCGTCTCATCAACTCCTCTCCTCTAACTGACTGTCTTCAGCCTCTCTCTCACCGCCGCAATGTTGCATATCTAGTTGTCTTCTACCGCTATTTTCATGCTAACTGCTCTTCTGATCTTGCTAACTGCATGCCTCCCCTGCTTCCGCGGCCTCGCTGTACAAGACTTTCTTCTTTCTCTCACCCCTAATCTGTCCACCTCTCTAACGCAAGAGTTAACCAGTATTCTCAATCATTCATCCCTTTCTCTGGTAAACTGTGGAACTCCCTGCCTGCTTCTGTATTTCCACCTTCCTATGACTTGAATTCCTTCAAGAGGGAGGTTTCAAGACACTTATCCATCAATTTTTGACCACTGCTTTGACCCTTTTATGGGACTGGCATTTCAGTGGGCATTTTTTTTTATTAGATTTTTGTTGCCCTTGGCCAGTATCCTTCCTACATAAAAAAAAAAAAAAAAACACACAACACCATATACACTCCAAACACAGAAGAAGAAGAAGAAGAAGAAGAAGAAGAAGAAGAAGACTTCTGACTACACACACAACACCATATACACTCCAAACACAGAAGAAGAAGAAGAAGAAGACGTCTGACTACACACACAGCACCATATACACTCCAAACACAGAAGAAGAAAAAAAAAAAAAATAGAGAGAAAATCCATCCCCCTTAAGTTTCAAGGTAGTGGAAGCTTAAAGTAAAATTCTGAAAGATCATAATAACATCAAGTAATGGAAGAATGTGCTGGTGGCGGTACGTACTATTCATGGTAATACGGAGTCTGCTTTGCGCCCACTCATTGTGCTCCGTGGCTCGCTCCCTCCGCCGGCTGCCCGTGTCCCTTTGTACTACTGGGCAATAAATGTAATAGACTTGAGTGCTGTGTATTACAACCTGCCGCCAGCATCAGGAGTCGGAGAGGTTTTTTTTTCTCTTTTTTTTTTTTTTTTTGTTCATTATTTTTTTTAGTGACTCTTATTAAAGTTTTGTATGTGTTGTTAGATTAAATTAGTGTTGCAGCGGAAGGAAATTAAGAGTCGCACACAGGTGGTTGGTTTATTGACACAGGAGAACCGAAGTGACGTATCAGCAAAACACATGACACAATACAAAACAATACCTACTTCAAACTGGATAATACAGAATACATACCAATAAAATACATAATATAAAATAACAAAATACATGCTAACACACACACACACACACACACACACACACACACACACACACACACACACACACACACACACACACACACACACACACACTATCGAAGGTTTCTAAAATCAAACACCTCACACGAAGGATCTAAGTATTTCCTTCCTTCACTCCCTCGCCTCTTCCTCCTCCTCCTCCTCCTCCTCCTCCTCTTCCTCCCCAGCGTCCGACATGCAAAATAAATCGCCTTCCAAGTCTATTTGTGTGGCCAAGAAAAAAAAAAAAAATATGAAAAAAAAAGGAAAATAAAAATAGTTCGCCTCCTTTGTTGTCTTTTTGTCCTCGTGTTTTCCTCAATATTTCATCTTTGCGTTTATTTATTTTTTATTTTTTTTAATTTTTTTTTGTGTCGGAGGGTTAATTCAAAGTTGATTAGTGGATGTTTTTTTTTATTTGGTTTAGATTCATGGATGGTTTAAGTGATGCAAATGGTTCTGTGATAAGGTATGAGTTGATTATGTTTTGTGTGTGTGTGTGTGTGTGTGTGTGTGTGTGCGTGTGTGTGTGTGTGTGTGTGTGTGTGTGTGTGTGTGTGTGTGTGTGCGTGTGTGTGTGTGTGTGTGTGTGTGTGTGTGTGTGTGTGTGTGTGTGTGTGTGTGTGTGTGTGTAACTCTTCCCACAACTGCACCACTAATTTAATCTAACAATACACAACCACTATAAAAAAATAAAAAAAAACAAGTCATTAACAGCTTTACAGCTCCTCCATTGCTCTTCATGTTATTGGGATCTTTCAGAATCATACTTTACACAACCACCAAGTTCCTTTAAGCTTAAGAAGACTGACTGGTTGATTACTCGATTGATTTAACCCCGTCACCGCGATATGCACCAATTCACAACACTAAATATAATGTATGGAATCTTTATAAGCATCTACAAGAAAAAAGGGAATATAAAAGAAGAGATATTAATTTTTTAGACAGTACAATGTTAAGAAATGGCTGTAGAGCAAGAGATGTGACTCAGGAAAGATGTACCAAAAAGCAGTGAGAGAGCTGAGGCGCCGCAGCACTGAGGTCATATGACGCAAGAAGAGGATGAACAACCAGAAAGACTGTTCACTGTAAAGCCGCACGTGGAACTGTTGGTACCTCGAGTCGTTCTTTTTCTTTTTTTTTTTCTTTTTTGTTGCCCCAGACCAGAGCCCCTCTTTCATTGGAAAAAAAAAAAAAGAGAATACAAATTAACTCACGTACTTAACCATTGAAATAATAAAAAAAAAACAAGTATCAGAAAACTTTTTATCTTTTAAAAAAAAAAAAAGCTCGTTAAACTATTGAAGCGATAAAAGTAATAATAAACTTTTTACCGTAAAATATAAAAAGAAACTCAATGAACTGTTGAAACGATAAAGGCAGCAGAGAGAACCTTTGACACAGAAAACGGACGCGTTACCAGGAAGAGAGACAGTTTTACTTGGAAATGCGAAGCCGCCACACTGCTCTGGCTGGATCTGCCGTGGTCCGCATTCCTAAACATGCAGGCGTCTTGTCTCCATTCTCTACACTCGTTGCAGACTCCAGCAATACTTACTCGGGGTCTTCAAGGGTGTTTCCATGATCCTGGTGAGAGTCTGAGGTGCACTGTACCCCGTCATAAGTTATTCTGGGTTTTCAAGGATCCTTTCATGATGCTAGTGAGAATTTTACATGTATTCTGCCTCGTTCATGAGACTAAGGCCCACATTCAGAAATGCTTTGCTCTCTCACCACCGCTATTTTCAAAGGCCACAGAGATGACTAGCAGGGTTCTCAAGAGTGTCTCCTGTTAATAATGTAGAAATCTTGTTAATTTGTCACTGGAACCATAAAAAAAGCACCCTTAAAAACCCGTATCATTTTAACTAGAGCCTTTTGAATGTTGTGGAGCTGCAGCCAGGTGTTGCAGAATGCGACCCTAACTGAAAACTTGTAGCTTTTGAAAATAGGAGGAGAAAGCATAATGGGGCTTCAATGGCGTATTTATGATCCTGGTGAGAGTCTGGCGTGCTTTCTTCCTCCTTGGGACAAACTGATCATTTATGGACTTTGAAGACACTCCTTATTTTGTCTGAGTCTCTCCACCCAGTCAAGCTTTGATTTTATATTAAAGGAGACAGGTGGGAAGAAAAGAAGACGCAGAAAAGAAGAGGAGGAGAAGGAGAAGGAGAAGGAGGAGGAGGAGGAGGAGGAGGAGGAGGAGGAGGAGGAAGTGGTGGTGAAAGCTCATTGGTGATTTCAAGGGCATTTTCATGATTCTAGTGATAGTGATACGTAAATAGATAATAATGAAAAAAGGCATTGATAGCCGTACTAATCATGTGACCTGCCGAAACATTCCTGATGGGAGAAGTGTTATTAGTAAGAGTTATGAGAGGTTTCAGAGGAGTTTTCTTAATGGTAATGATAGTTTGACACGTGTTATGCATTGTGAATAAATAAATAAATAAAATACAGTGAGAATCCTATTAACTATCCCTGTGACCTTCCAAAACGGTGCTGATTAAAGAAGAAAGTGTTATTAGTCTTTTCATGAGGCTAGTGATAGTTTGACATGCTTTTTTGAATTATAAATAAAAAATAAAAAAACGCCCTTAAGAAACCTACTAACCATCCATGTGACCTTCCAAAACACTCCTACGGGAGACAAACGTTTCAAAACACTGAACACCGAACGAGTGAACGAAGCAAGCGAATCTTTCAATACAAGACTGGCGCGCCTCACGGACATCACGCCCGCCACGCACACCCACACCAGACCTCCCGGGGCCTAGCGGGGTGCCGAACCTGTCCTGGGCGCTGGGGGTCGTATGGGGGATCGTGGAGGGGTCATGGAGGAGCGTGGCGGGGTCCTGGGACGGTCTGGGGGTGTCTGGGGGGTCATGGGGTCGCGGTGACGTCACATGGGGTGGTGACTGGTGGTTATCAAGGCAGACATCGGAGGGCGTGGGTGAGCAGTGTTGCGTGACAAGCACATGGGTTCGCTGGTGTTGACTTCAGCCTGCCATTATCACATGTCTGCCGCTCCTAATTCTTTGTCCTCTGCTGTGTGTCTGTCTCTCTGTGCGTCTGTGTGTGTCTGTTCCTCTGTGTCTGTGTCTGTGTCTCTGTGTCTCTATGTGCTTGTCTTTCTGTTCCTCCGTCTGATCTTCTGCTCTCTCTCTCTCTCTCTCTCTCTCTCTCTCTCTCTCTCTCTCTCTCTCTCTCTCTCTCTCTCTCTTTGTGTGTGTGTGCTTGTGTCTCCGTCTCTCCGTCTGTCCTGCTCTGTCTCGCTCTGTGTGCCTGTCTTTCTGTTCTCCCGTCTATCATTCGGTCTTTACATGTTCTCTCTATGTTTCTATTTTTTTCATTTTTTCATTTTTTTCATTTTTTTTTCCTGCCAGTTCTGTTTACTTGTCTTCCTTCCTGTCTTTTCTGTTTCTCTCTGTGTCTCTATCTCTCTCCATTTGTTTGTCTATATATCTTTTTTTTTTCTACATGTCTGCCTTTTTCGTCTGTCTGTCTGTCTGTCTGTCTCTCTCAAAATGTAAAGAGGAGATAAACAGGTAATGAGTGGATAGATAGATAGATAGATAGATAGATAGATAGATAGATAGATAGACAGATAGAGAGTTAGTCAGGCGGATGGAGATGAGGAGTGAATATACTCACCCACTCACCCACCCACCCACCCACCCATCCATCCACTCACTCACTGGACAGGTGTAGAAAAAACTGGACAAATGTAGATATGGAGACGGGACAACACGAGCGTATCTCAGGCCCTGTAAACTACAACTAGATAAATACAACTAGGTAAATACACACGTAAAGGTAATGAGGTGGTGGGAGCGACAGGTGAAGGTGTGCGCAGGTTGCATTACAGCATTAATTAATTTCATTAGTATTTATGTAAAGGAAAGATAAGACACTGGATACACTGACGGAAAGATTGACATGTGCAAGTGAAGTGTGTCTGTTTACCTATTCAAGTGTAACGTTTCTTGTTGCGGAGTGTAAGTGTAGTACAGACTGTGATGAAGGTGCAGGCGCGAGGCTGTGGGATGAAGCAAGGCGTGGCGGGTTGGGGGGCGCGGGGGAATATGGTAGGAAATCAGCCAGTAATCTTCACACTTCCCAACCTTACTTTTTCTACTTCCCTACAACCTGTGTGTGTGTGTGTGTGTGTGTGTGTGTGTGTGTGTGTGTGTGTGTGTGTGTTTCTCGTCTTCCCGTCTGTCTTTCTGTTCCTCCGTCAATCTCTCTGTTCTGTTTCTGTGTGTCTTTCTGTTCCCCCTGTCTATCATTGTCTGTCCTGCCTGGTCTCTGTGTCCGTCTTTCTGTGTCTTTCCTTTCACCTTCCGCTCACCACCCACCCTACCACACAACAACACGCATGGTTCTGGTTCCTCCCCCTCCACCACGCCCTCTCCCATTGGCCGTGACCTTGGCCAGGAAAGCGGCGTGCCTGTAGGAGTAAAAATAGCCCCGCACACTTCCCCTGCGTGTCGCCGAGCAGCACGCGTCGCGAGCATAACTGAGGGAGAGAGTGGCGGAGTGGCGGCCAGACGTCGGCGCGCGAGACCCGTGGCGCGGCAGGACATCAAAGCAGGAATGTGTAGCTTTGTTCTTATATTCTCTTACATGTACCGCCGTAGCTGCCGCGGGACCTGCCGGGACATCGTGTGGGGCTCGCGGCGGCTGGCCAGGCTGGGTTATCAAAGTGTCCCGCGCCCAGCCACAAATAATCAGGGCTCGTTAATATGTGCAATGGAGTCCCGCATCGGCTTGTGTCTGCGAGTGATTCCAGCGCGGCGTGCGGTCTTACTTATCTGCGGCGGTGCAGCGAAGGGCGGCCGACGCGGTGGTCTTTCCCTGGCGAAGGTCATTGGTCATTGTTAGTCAGTAAAGAACACCTGATTGCTCACCTCCACCTGCCCGTCTCCACCTGTGCGACCCGCGGCGGTGCGGTGACGTTGCGTCATTCACACCCGCCGCGGGGAGGGAGCGTGGCGAGGCGGTGACGCGGGCGATTTGGCTCTTTCACTGCTCTGGTCGGCTGCTTTAAACTTCACTGTGTTTCTGTTTCCTTTCTTTGTATTCTCTTCCTGTTTTTCTTTTTATCTTGTGGCTGTTTTTAAACCCCGCTGCGTTTCTGTTACTGCCTTTCTTTGTCGCCTACCATTCTGCTTTTCTTGCCTTCTGTTTTCCTTGTACAGCGATTTACTTTTCCTACAGCCATTCATCAGCGGCCGCCGGCTTCCACACCACAACATGCACGACTCTGGCTCCTCCACCTCCTCCTCTGTCAGAAATCTATGGCCAGCGTTTTTCTAACATTTACAGCACTGTAAAAGGAGACTATTTGAAAGAACACTGAAAAAAAAGAGAGAATATTAGGTTAATTTTGTTTTCCTTGCGTGTTTGAAAGGACACAGTGAAGAAAGAGAAAATAGGAAGTTAATTTTGTTTTCCTAGCGTGTTTGAGAGGACACTGAAAAAAAGTGAGGATAGGTTAGTTTTGTTTTCCTACCGTACGTATTTGAAAAAAAATAAGGATAGGAGGTTAATTATGTTTTCCTAAAGTATTTCAAAGGATACTGAAAAAAAAAAGAAAGAATAGGAGGGTAGTTATGTTCTGCTAGCCCGCAGTCTGATATCGGAGTGCAGGAGGCGACGAAGTGGTGGTGTCTGTGGGCAAGTGTGTGCGGAGTGTTGCTTGCAGGCGGGGACGAAGGTGGCGAGGGGCAGTGTCTGTTACCCAGCGCAGGGACCAGGGTGTTGAGTGTCCAGGATTGAGCTTAAGAGAACAAATATATGAAATAAAATAAAGAAGTGATAATGACAGTAATAATAAAAACAATAATAATGACAATGATGATGATGATGATGATAATAATAATAATAATAATAATAATAATAATAATAATAATAAAAATAATAATAATGAATAATACATACAAGACGAAATAATTAAATAGATAAACAAATGAAATATAAATTAAATAAAAATAGATAAGTAAAATACTACTACTACTTCTACTACTACTACTACTACTACTACTACTACTACTACTACTACTACTACTAGTAATAATAATGATAATAATAAATATGAATATCCATGATTGATCTTAAAAAAAAAGGCCACAAATAAATAAAACCACAATAGCAAAAAAATAAACGGATGAATAAACAGATGAACCCACAAACAAAACACTGCCATCCTTTTACACGCTGCCTCCTTGTGCAACCCTCCGCACTGCTACAGAATTTATTAACTTTCACAAGCCTTTCCTTAACCCAAAGCAAATGTACAAGTCATTCCGTGTCTGCCTCCGCTGCTGCCGTCTCTAGTGCATTCTGGTATTCCCTACAAAATTATGAATGCTAGACACAATATGGGAAGGTGCAAGAAGCCATCAGGAATACACGTGGCAGTCCCTTTAAACACATTGATATCTCCATCCACCCATCATACCTACCCATGAATACACACTCACACAGGTCCTTCCTTTGTTTTTTCTTCTGGACACGGTGCTGGAGGTTAAGTGAAGTGAAGGACTCAAGTTTAGCGCAGTCCTAGTTAGGAGTTGAGTAACGTGTTCGTAATCTTCTCTGTGTGTGTGTTTAGAATCATTCATAAATCTACATCTACACAGATCCTGCCTCCTTTCTTTCCTTCTTTCCTTTCTTTTTTCTTTCTTTCGCTCTTTCTTTCTTTCGTTCTTTTGTTATTTCTTTCTTTCGTTCGTTCTTTCTTCGTTCTTTCTTTTCTTTCTTTATTTCGTTCTTTCTTTCGTTCTTTCTTTCTTTCTTTAGTTGTTTCCTACTTTCTTTCTTCCTTCATTCTTTTCTTTCTTTTTTCTCTTTCTTTCTTTCTTTCTTTCTTTCTTTCTTTCTTTCTTCCTTTCTTTCTTCCTTTCTCCTTTCCTTCCTCCTTTCCTCTCCTTCTTTATTCCTTTCTTTCTCCCTTCTTTCTTCCTTTCCTTCCTCCCTTCTTCCTTCTTTCTTTCCTTCCTTCTTCCTTCCTTTTTTTCCTTCCTCTCTTTCTTCCGTCCTTCCTTTTTTCCTTCCTTCCTTCCTTCTCTTTCACGTGACACAACAGACACTTTTCAAATTTTGGATAACCCCTTTGGGTCTTTTCTTTTGAGATTGGCATTTCAGTGTTTGTTGTTGTTGTTGTTGTTGTTGTTGTTGTTGTTGTTGTTGTTGTTGTTGTTCTTCTTCTTCTTGGTGATGTTGCTCTTGGCCATTATCTTTCTTACATAAAAAAAAGATGGATTCGAGCTTATAGTGCAATACAGTCCTGCTTAGAGGTTAAGTAATACAGTACAGTAATTTTCCAGTGTTTAGAATCCTCCCCTTTCATTTTGGTGCACCGTTCCTCAATCACAAACCCCTTTGACGTTTTTTTTTTTTTTTTCTGCTCTGTGTGTGTGTGTGTGTGTGTGTGTGTGTCTGTCTTTCTGTCTCTCCGTCTGTCCCGCTCTATCTCTCTCTGTGTGTGTGTGTCTTTTTTGTTCCCCCGTCTATCAATCTGTCTTTACACGACCAACTTAAAACATTTTACAGATTACGAATTTGGAGAAACTATACATTTGTTATTTTTTTTTTCCAAGTAAGTGGTCGTTAAGGCTTCGCACAATGGTTTAAGTGTCATTTAGCGCGTATCGCAGTGGAATTAAAGAAAGAGAAAGAGAAAGAAGAAAAAGATTAGAAGTTGGAAAAAACTATATTTTTTTCCCCGGGAAGTGTTCGTTAAGCCTCTGCACAATGGCTTAAGTATCACCTGGTGTGTATCGCAGTGGAAGGCTTAATTAATATTCCTCAGATGACTCCCTCACTCACAATTGGTACATTAAAATCCCAGCCAGCTTATTATGTATTTTTCTATATTTTCGTATTCTTTTGAATTTGAACTACATCTTATTTTTGTTACTTTTTAGCTTTCATTTTAACATCACTGTATTTTCATGAAATTTTATTATTCGTCGCCTTAGTAGATGTTGCGCCAGGCAACAACCTCACTACACTTCTCTCAGATGAGCTAAGAATTTATCAACTTCCCTCAACTCCACCATCTCACTACTGCCCTTCACTTCTCACTTTGTCTTCTTATATGTACACACTCTTCACTCTTTACTTTTACTGTATGAAAACTAAAAACTAAACAACTGTCAGGGATTTGCAAGACAGTCAACAGATCACTGGACTTCAGTTAGCGGGATACCTACCTTCTCATTTCTTACTTTTTCTCCACTTTTCTCCCCTCTTTTTCTCCCCAATTCTTCAACTAGCTTTTACAACACAAAATCTAAAAACTAAACAATTGTCAGGGTTTTGCAAGACAGCAGATCAGACTTGAGGTAGCGAGAAGTCTACCATATCATTTCTCTCTTTTCTTCATTCTCCTCCCTACTTTTATTGTATGAAAATTAGAAAACTAAACTGTCAGAATTTTGCAAGGCAGTCAGCAGATCAGACTTGAGGCAGCGAAAAGCCCATCATCTCATTTCTCCCTTTTCTTCACTCTCCTCTTTTACTACACGGGAAGTAAAAACTAAACTATCAGGGAGT
The DNA here is from genome assembly GCF_035594125.1 of Scylla paramamosain. Classification (NCBI taxonomy): domain Eukaryota; kingdom Metazoa; phylum Arthropoda; class Malacostraca; order Decapoda; family Portunidae; genus Scylla; species Scylla paramamosain. The sequence goes on along the minus strand of NC_087172.1, from coordinate 6,848,480 downwards.
TGCCAGACAGTGAGCAGACCATACTTATGACAGTATGAAGTTCCCCGTCTCATTTTTCACTTTCCTCCCTACTCTTCACTGTTTTTCTCCCCCACTTTTCTCCCCACTTTAACAACACAAAAACTAAAAACTAAACTGTCAGGGATTTCCAAAGACCGTCAGCAGATCAGGGTTGAGGTAGTGTAAATAAAGTCCACCATCTCATATTTCACTTTTCTTCGCTCTTCTCCCTACTTTTACTATATGAAGACTAAAAACTAAACTGTCAGGGAGTTGCACGACCGTCAGCAGACCAGACTTAAGACAGTGGAAGGACACGAAGCACAGGGAAAGAGAGAGCACGAAAGGTTCTTGTGAACATGACCACGCCAACACTTACCCATCGGTCCTCAGTGTCTTGGTGGTCCGCCCGTGTCGCGTCTGCAGCGCTTGTTTCCTTCTCCATCACTTTATTGGGTTATTCCTCCCGCTCACATCCCACAGAGGCACGTCAGGAATCCCTTCGTGTTACCGCCACACTCCAGCCACGCGATGTTACTTGGAAATTGTGCGAACCCGAGAAATACACGTATTGGCTAACTAATTTTTATTCCCCTCTTTTTTTTTTTTTTGTTCTATTTATTCATTTTTTTACGTGAACTCGAGAAACACACATACTGAGAGACTGCTTTTTCTTTCTCTCTTGTTTTTTTTATTCTAATTCATTTTTTTTTACGTGAACAAGCAAAGGTTAAGATATAGAGAAAATTTTATTATTATTTTTCTTTCTTTTTTCTTTAAACGTGAACAAATGCATGTGAAGCTCAAAGTATTGAAAACCATTTTTGTTCCTCTCTTGCTTTAAGGGTGAATAAACAAAGCTAAATGTATGTAGGAGTTTTTCTTTCCCTTTTTATGTGAACAAACAAAATTAAATATAAACTTTTTTTCTTTTCTTTAAACGTGACCAAACAAATCTACATGTGTAAACTTTTCTCTTTTACTGTTCTTTGAATGTGAACACACGAAGCTAAACGTGTGTACAGACTATTTTTCTTTTTCTTTTCTTTAAGCCCAAATCCATCTTTTAGGGTTTTTGGTAAAGCTTTCGTTGTTGCCTTGGACATATCAAAAACATGCAATAATCTGGCACAAAGCTTTGATTTTCAAACTACCCTCCTACGGCTTTTATCCTTCTTTCTGTTACTTCGTCTCAAGTCTCCTTTCTGACCGTTCTATTGCTGCTGTGGTAGACGGTCACCTTCCTCCTAAGTCTATTAATAGTAGTGTTCCTCAGGGTTCTGTCCTGTCACCCACTCTCTTCCCGTTGTTCACGAATCATCTTCTAAGCCAAACTTCTTGTTCTATCCACTCCAATCCTTCAGGAATTAAACAGCTTATGCAGGAAAGCCGCAGAACGCCTGACGTCTAATCTCTCTATAATTTTTGATTGGGGCAGAGAAAATTTAGTGTTGTTCAATAACTCAAAAACTCAATTCCTCCATCTATTAACTCAACACAACCTTCCCGATAAGTATCCCTCTTCTTCAATGACACTTCTCTACTGCTCTACACTGAACATCCTCGTTTTATTCTTTACTAATATTCTAAACTGGAAACTTTACATCTCATCTCTAGCTAAAACGGCTTCTATGAGTTTAGGCGTTTTGAGTCGTCCCCGGCTTCATTATATATGTAAATAAACGAGAAAAAGAAAGAAAGAAGTCGAGGTTTCTTAATATGTTGCGTGTGTGCAAATGAAAATAACAATGAGAGAAATAAACAGAGAAAAAAAGAAAAAAACTGAAGTCGAGGTTTAGAAATACAATGCATGTGTGCTAATGAAGCAGATAAACAGAAAGAAATGAAAGACAGAAAGCGAAGTAAAGAAAGGAAGGAAGAAGTCGAGAGGAACAAAGAAGGAAAAGAGAGGATAGAGAGAAAGAAAAGTAAAGAAAGAAATGAAGTTCAGAGGAACAGAGGAGGAAAAGAGAGGAGAGAAAGAAAGAAAAAAAGTAAAAGAAAGGAAGGTGTAAGTTGTTCCAGTCTTGAGTTAATACTGTAATTGTTCCTTACGTTTTTGAGAGAGACCGGTAACTTATTTTTTTTTTATATCCTTGGCTGATCTTTTTTTATTTCACGTATCAAGGATATCAGCCAAAGAGAGAGAAAAAAAAGATAGAAAAAGCTCAGTCGGATGCCGTTCCCCACAAAGCAAAGAGTAGGAGAACTGAGAGAGGAGCCAGTGTAGTTTCTCGTGTTTTGATGCTCCTATTCATGTCGTGAGCAGGAAGAAATATAGAAACAGGAGAGAGAGTTTCAGAGTATACCCGTGAAAGGAATGAGACAGGAAATACAATAACAGCAGAGAGAGAGAGAGAGAGAGAGAGAGAGAGAGAGAGAGAGAGTTTCAAAGTGTACCAGTGAAAGAAATGATATACAGGAAAACAAACAGAAGGGAGAGTGTCAGAGTATCCCAGAGGAAGGAATGAGAGTGACAGTATTGCCTAACTTGACGATTGATAACACAAGCCAGTGAGTTCATTTTTATTTTTTTTTTACTTAAAAACCCACACGGCTGCTTTTTGTAGCTTCATGTTATTTTATTCTCTGCTTAATGATAATGATAATAATAAAAAAAATCTCTTGCCTCCACACATAAGAAAGAAACAAATAAAGAAAGAAAGAATGAGAAAGAGTGTCTTTCGATCTTTCTTTCAGGATTGACGTTTTATCTGGTTTGTTTATGTATGTATTTATCTATTCTCCTATCTTCGCTTTCCTTTCTTCCTTCCTCCGCCTGCTTGTTTCCCCGGCAGTGATCTCACCACAGCCCACCAGACTTCATAACTCAGATTCCAGCGGTGCGTGCGTGCGTGCGTGCGTGCGTGTGTGTGTGTGTGTGTGTGTGTGTGTGTGTGTGTGTGTGTGTGTGTGTGTGTGTGTGTGTGTGTGTGTTACAGCTAGCCTGTAGTGTTCAAGTCAGGAGATTCTTAGTAATGTAACAGTTATCGAGGAATTAGTATAATGGATACATTTGCCAAAATTTATGACACATAAATGTTGCTCAACAGACTCAAACTCTGGTGTACTTTTGACAGACATCAAACAGGAAATCACAAGAACAGAGGTTGTATAGAAGAGATTTTGACTTTAAGATTACTTTGTGATTACACTTTATTCAAGACGAAAAAGTTGTATGTCTTTTTCATGGCTCTGACTAAAGCACATGATAGAGTTCCCCCGGATGAGATTGATCGAGCGCCTCAGAGAATTGGTGGTGTGGTGGAGTAATGGTGCAGGCGATCAGGGAGATGTACAAATGCACCAGGAATACTTTGAAGTCAGCAAATGTGGACGAGTATGCTGGGGTTCGTTAGGGTGCTCCCCCAAGTCGCCTGTTGTTTGTGTCGTGTATAGATCAGATGGTGCAGATGTTGAAAAGGGCGGCGGTCACGAATGAAGTTTTAGGGAATATGCACACGTTATTGTTGCTGGATGGTGCCCTGATACTCGCCACCGGTCGTGAGATATGTGTTAAGAAATTTGAAGTCGTGTGTAATGTTTGCAGGGTAGTATGATAGTTAATGAAAAGAAGACAAAGTTTTTTGTTATAAATGGAGATGTGTATGATAGGCAGTGTTTGGTGAGTGAAGGAAGGAGTGAGCGTGAACTACGTATGTCTGCAAGTATTTGTACCTTTGGGCATGGTTCACTGATTCGATGAAGATGAAAAATACCTTGAGACTTCATGAACCTGCAAGTGAAGGAATCATGAACAAGTTCTCTATTTTCTGTGCGAGCAACACGCAGGTGCCTATTGTCTATAAGAGAGCCGTGTTAGAAGCAGCAGTAATGAGTTCATTATTATATAGTTCGGAGACGTGGTTCATAAAGAAAACAAAAGGACTATAAAACAATATAATAAATTAGTGAAATGTCTCCTTGATGTACGCAAAAATACAAACATGAATCTATGCATGACAGAAGCCGGCATTCCCTCAGTGCAACATCTTATTGAAGAGAAAAAAAAAAAAGGTTTAATTTCATCCACAGAAAACATACACACAGACAAGGAGCAACCTTGCCACTTTGTGCATGACCTTTGGTGTTAGCATATACACCGAGGTCTCTGTTCACAGATAGATCAGCTGAGTGGGACGCAAATGTGGAACCGCTGGATAGTGTTGTGAGCCATGAGAGGGAAAGAGTGGCTGGTGCAACAAAGTTTACATCATATATCACTGACCTGAACATGTCCAAGATTGAGCACCAAGTGTATCGAACCAACCAGTTCGTCCAAGACTACAAACGTGAATCTTTTACCAGACGCACTGATGTCTCACAGTCTTAGGACGCAAGTAAGGAGGTGGAGCCGCACACCTGCTGCCCAACGTGTGTGCCAGCGTGACAATGAACAGATGCAAACAGGAAAATACGTGTTGATAGACTGTCCACTCTCTGCTCACTGCCGTGCGAGACTCGTTATCTTACATATTACATATATAATACTCATCATAAACACATGATAATTTCTCAAAAATATTCCGTAATAAGGAAAAAAAAAGACTAATATGCACTTATGTTTGAATATAGTAAAAACATGCATTTACATATGCATATTATGCAAATGCATAATTATCCTAAGCCTTATGATCAACTTCTTGCTCTTCCTGTTTCCTCAGTGGTGCACGTAAGGGTATCATGCCTTGTGTTCTTCTGTTGGCTGTGTAAACGTTGGACTAAAATTGCTCTTTTTTGGCCCAGTGACGCAAGAATATGGAAGTGGGAGTAATTTTAGCTGACCTCAAAACTACACATCAATAATAATGCGGTGTGAATTATTTGTGGCGAGGTTTTCCAGGGATCTTAATGGCTATGAAACCGTTATGGAAGATAAAGGTTACTGCAATAATAATGTACAGGTGCTGATATACAGACTGAGTTACGTAATAAAGATAAGTGGCTGATGAAAGTGAATACTTAGAAAAAACACAGTTAACCATATAGATGCATTTTAAATATGGTTTTGAAGGGAGTTTTCATGATTGCAGTGTTACTTTAGCAAAGATTCAGTATTTTTAATGGGAGAGGCGCCCTTGAGAACCAACCCAAGCATCTCTGTTCCCTTGTTCTTCTTCTTTCGGCTGCTCTCATTTAGGGGTCGCCACAGCGGATCACTCTTCTTCAATGCGCTCGGTCTTCTGCGCTTTCCTTTCACACCCGCCACTTGCATGTCTCCCAATGAAAAATAATCTTAATTCTGTATCGTGTGTCATTCTCGTGTCTGATTAGCTAAAGAACCACTGTCTAAAATAGAGGCCTTTGATTAGTGTGTCTGGTGGGAAGTACCGATGCTTTTGCTTCAAGCTGCTGAGCGCTCTAAGAAGGGAGCGGAAAGGATCCTGAATATTGTGTGGTCGTACATGCTGGAGACACAGGTTCAGACTAAGGTAGTTATATGTCTGACTTTTCAAGTGAAGATTTTGAAGCACCGCTGTATTCTACGAGATCCAGCAACAAGAACATCAAACAATGGACGACGAAGAGACCCACGACGAGAAGGAGAACACGGAGAGGAAGGGCGAGGCTAAGGAACACAGCAAGAAGAGGAGGCTGGAGAGCAAGGAAGGCTGCAGCAGCCATAAGAAGAGGAAGGTGACTGAAGACGTGGAAGAGATTGAGCATCGCACCAAGAAGAAAGGAAAGGATACAGAAGACTATGAGAGCCGCAAGAATAAGAGGAAAGTAGATGATGAAGAAGTTAAGGAACACCACAAGATGAGAAAGTGGGAAGATATGGAAGACTATGAGAGCTGCAAGAATAGGAGGAAAGAGGATGAAGAGAAAGAGGCTAAGGAACAGAGGGAGAGGAGGGATAGAAAAGATACGAAGAGAAGAAGGAACACGGAGTGTCATAAACGTCCTATCTTCTGCATAAAGAAGAGGAAGACGGAGGACACGGAAGAACACGAGAGGCAGGCCAAAAAGCAGAAGACGGAGGATTCGAGGGAGCACGCGTGCCAGGTCAAGGAGTGGACGGGGTAGGGCGTCAAGGACATGCTGTGGCTGGAGGTGAAGGCCGAGAGAGTGAGTGGGGAGAAAAGGAATGTGAGCGAGTATTGTCGTATTGATATTGAGATGGGGAACCTGGTGGAGGAGACCGTGCGTGGCCACCCTTGTACTGTTTGTCTTGACTCCGGCGCCGCTACCTCTGTTATGATGATGTTACTGGCAGAAAGAATGGGTCTTGTCACGGGCGCTGAGAAGAAGGAGAGGAGAGTTTTCAACACGCACTTCGGAAAGCTGCGCTTCGGCGTGATCACGCTGAAGGAGGTAGTGATCACCCTGAAGGGTGGCGTGGAGGTCAACACGCCCATAAAGGTGTTTCCATAGGAGATGGAGAACCGCTACCCCGTTGACTTACTAATTCTGTCCATGAACCGCCTGCACGAAGCCGAGATAGTGCAGGAGTTCCATTCCGACGGCAGCGGTAGCATGTTTCTGCGTCACCCTGAACGTCTACGGCGGAGACCTCCAAGGGGCCCAGGGAAAGTGTACACGTTTGGTGTACGAACGCTGGACGGTGATGAGCCGCTGACGGTGCTGGTGGACACAGGCTCCTCAGTGATCCTTCGTGTGTCCAAGACCGGCCAGGAAAACGTGACGCGCCTGACGGGCAAGTGTATGGAGCCGCCGCCACAAGTCTTCCTGCACTTTGGACACGGCACGGGCGCAGTGCTGGACATGGTGTCGAAACCACTGCGTAAAACCGACGACTTCATGTGTGGAAGAGGGCTGTTCTACTCATTATCGGCTGTGATGAACTAAAGTGACTGGCATTTCAGTGGGCATTTTTTTTATTAGATTTTTGTTGCCCTTGGCCAGTATCCTTCCTACATAAAAAAAAAAAAAAAATCACCTTCAGGCTGGGCAGGAAACATTACAAGTTTGTTTTCTATCCAAGTCGCACTGGAGTACGCGCCGCCCATCTTTTCTCAGAGTCTCTGCTTTCCACCCACACACCCCCAGAGTGCGCGCCGCTCACCTCTCCCCCGAGCTTCTGTCCTCACTGCTCTTCTGAATACAGGAAACATTACGTTTGAATTCCACCCATGCAACACAGCAGTGCGCGCCGCTCGCCTCTCTCCAGGTCCTCTGTCCTCACTGCCTTTCAAAATATACAGCAGAGAGGAAAAGAAAAAAAAAATATATAAATAAGTAAAATAAAATAAATAAATAAATAAATAAAGGAAAAAAGAAAAAATAACAAAAATAATAAAAAAAATAAATAAGTGTAAAATACAGAATAGAAAAAAAATAAAATAAGAAAATGAAAACAAGAGAAAATAATTATAATAATTAACAATGATTAAACAAATAAAAACAAAAAAATGAAAAAAATTGAAAATAAGACAAAATAAAGAAATAGATAATAAATAAAAATAATTGAAAATTTAAAAAAGAGTAAAAAAACTAATCATGTTAATATAGATATCAACAACATAAATGTCAATAAGTAACCTCTGCCCTGACTAGCCTTAAAAAAAAAAAAAAAAAAAAAACAGAAAATTATCAGTATATGTCGATATAGATGTCAATAAGAAGCGATAATAAACAATGAAAACTAATAACTGTCAATATAGATGTCAACAGGAAGCATATAGTCAGGTCGCTGCTAGTATGCAATATTCTAACGCGTCTATGGTGGTCAGTTGGCCTTCAAGTCATACTCTAACGTGGGGAATTGAAAGCCTAACGCGGAGATGGGCCGCAACAAACCGCAGAGAATTCATGCCGCGGAGCAGGAAGCCAGGACGCCGCCGCCGCTGACGCCGTCAGCCTGCCACATACAGGAATGCTAATTTACTAAGAAGGGCGGGCTGCAGCAGCCTCCGCCGACGCCGCCGCCAGACACAGTGATGCAAGTTTAGAGAGGAGAAGCGCGGGCTGCAGCCACCACCGCCGCCGCCGCCATGAACAGTGATACAAGTTTAGTGAGAAAGGCGGGCTGCAGCCGCCGCCGCCGCCGCCGCCGCCTCCGACACCGCCATACATAGTGATGTGAGTTTAGTGACAAGGGAGGGCTGCAGCCGCCGTCGCCGCTATCGCCGCCGCTACTGCCGCAGCCGCCGCCGCCATACACAGTGACGGGAGTTTAGTAAGAAGGGCGGGCTGCAGCCGTCGCCGCCGCCATACATAGTGACGCGAGTTTAGTAAGAAGGGCAGGCTGCAGCCGCCACCGCCATACACAATGACGGGAGTTTTTTTTTTTTTTTTTTCTATGTAGGAGAGGGCACCGGACAAGTGCAGCAAAACTATAATGAAAAAAAAAAAGGTCCACTGAGGTGCTGGTCACCGAAGAGTCGAAAGCCGTAGTCAAAAATTGTAGGATAAATATCTTGAAACCTCCCTCTTGAAAGAGTCATAGGAAAGTGGAAACACAGAAGCAGGTAGGGCGTTTCAGAAGGATGAATGACTGAGAATATTGATTAACACTCGCATTAGAGAGGTGGACAGAATAGGGTTGAGAGAAAAAAAGAGTCTTGTACAGCGAGGCCGCGGGAGGAGAGAAGGCATGCAGTTAGCAAGATCAAATGAGCAGTTATCATGAAAATAGCGGTAGAAGATAACAAGAGATGCAACATTGCGGGGTTGAGAAAGGGGCTGAAGACAGTCAGAGGAGAGGAATTGATTCCACCCTTCTAAAAGAGCAGTATGAGTGGAACCCACTTATACATGTGAAGCATGCTCCATAAATGGACAGATAAGGCCCCCGTACAGAGTTAGCAGTTGGGGGCGGGTTGAGAAAAATTGGAGACGACTCAAAACACCTTCATAGAAGCTGTTTTAGCTAGAGATGAGATGTGAAGTTTCCGGTTTAGTTTATAAGTAAAGGATAGATCGAGGATGTTCAGTGTAGGAGAGGTGGACAGTTGAGTGTCATTGAAGAAGAGGGGATAGTTGTCCGGAAGCTTGTGTCGAGTCGATAGACGGAGGAATTGAGTTTTTGAGGCGTTGAACAATAAGTTTGCTCTGTTCCAATTTCAGAGAGATCAGATGTCAGGCGTTCTGTGGCTTCCCTGCGTGAAATGTTTACTTCCTGAAGGGTTGGATGTCTATGAAAAGACGTGGAAAAGTACCGGGTGTTATCATCAGCATACTCATATTCCTGACCGTTTTGGAGATGCGCCCAACATTCTTGATCTTTTCCTAACCTCTAATCCTGTCTAATTCTGTCCTGTCATCCACTATCTTCCTATTATTCATCAATGATTTTCTAGACCAAACTTCTTCTCCTTTCCACTCCTACGTTGATGTTACCACCCTGCACTTTTCCACGTCTTTTCGTTGACGTCCAACTCCTCAGGAAGTAAACAGTTCATGCAGGGAAGCTACAGAACACCTGACTTCTGATCTCTCTAAAATTTCGGATTGGGGCAGAGAAAACTTAGTAATGTTCAATGCCTCAAAAATTCAATTCCTCCATCTATCAACTCGACAGAACCTTCCAGACAACTATCCTCTCTTCTTCAATGACACTCAACTGTCCCCCTCTTCTACACTGAACAACCTCAGTCTGTCCTTTACTTATAATCTAGAATGGAAACTTCACATCTCATCTCTAGCTAAAATAGCTTCTATGAAGTTAGGCGTTCTGAGACGTCTCCGCCAGTTTTTCTCACTCTTCCAGCTGCTCCGTCTATGTATGGAGTATGCTTCACATGTCATACCACTCTTTCAGACAGGGTAGAATCAAAAGCTTTTCGTCTCATCAACTCTTCTCCTCTAACTAACTGTCTTCAGCCTCTTTCTCATCACCGTAATGTTGCATCTCTTGCTATCTTTTATCACTATTTTCATGCTAACTGCTCTTCTGATCTTGCTAAATGCATGCCTCCCCTCCCGCGGCCTCGCTTCACAAGACTTTCTTCTTTCTCTCACCCCTGTTCTGTCCATCTCTCTAATGCAGAAGTTAATCAATATTCTCAATAATTCATCTCTTTCTCTGTTAAACTCTGAACTCCCTGCCTGCTTCTGTATTTCCACCTTCCTATGAATTGAATTCCTTCAAGAGGGAGGTTTCAAGACACTTATCCTTTAATTTTTGACCACCGCTTTGGACCCTATTCGGGGACTGGCATCTCAGTGGACCTTTTTTTTTTATTGGATTTTTGTTGCCCTTGGCTTATGTCCCTCCTACATAAAAAAAAAAAAAAAAAGAGTGGATAGGACAAAAATTTTGGTTTAGAAGATCATTGATGAATAACAGAAATTGAGTGAGTGACAAAACAGAACTCTGAGGAACACCACTGTTAAGAGATTTAGGAGAAGAACAGTGACCGTCTACCACAGCAGCAATAGAATGGTTAGAAAGGAAATTTGAGATGAAGTTACAGAGAGAAGGATAGAAGCAGTAGGAGGGTAGTTTGGAAATCAAAGCTTTTGTTCCAGACTCTATTAAAAGCTTTTGATATGTCCAAGGCAACAGCAAAAGTTTCACCAAAATCTCTAAAAGAGGATGACCAAGACTCAGTAAGGAAAACCAGAAGATCACCAGTAGAGCGGCCTTGACGGAATCCATACTAGCGATCAGATAGGAGGTTGTGAAGCGATAGATGTTTAAGAATCTTCCTGTTGAGGATAGATTCAAAACCCTTAGATAGGCAGGAAATTAAAGCAATAGGACAGTAGTTTGAAGGATTGAATGGTCACCCTTTTTAGGAACAGGCCGAATGTAGGTAAATTTCCAGCAAGAAGGAAAGGTAGATGTTGACAGACAGGGTTGAAAGAATTTGATTTGGTAAGGTGCAAGCACGGAGGCGCAGTTTCGAAGAACAATAGGAGGGACCCCATCAGGTCCATAAGCCTTCCGAGGGTTTAGGCCAGCGAGGGCACGGAAAACATTACTGCGAAGGATTTTAATGGGAAGCATGAAGTAGTCAGAGAGTGGAGGAGAGGGAGGAACAAGCCCTGAATCATCCAAGGTAGAGTTTTTTAGCAAAGGTTTGAGTGAAGAGTTCAGCTTTAGAGATAGATGAGATGGCAGTGGTGCTATCAGGTTGAAATAAAGGAGGCTACTTTGGGGGATCCTGAGGAGGGATTGGAGCGATAGGACAAGATACAGATATGAGATTGTGATCGGAGGAGCCCAACGGAGAAGAGAGGGTGACAGCATAAACTGAAGGATTAGAGGTCAGAAAAATGTCAAGAATGTTGGGTGTATCTCAAGGCAATCAGGAATACGAGTAGGGTGTTGCACCAGTTGCGCTAGGTCGTGGAGGATAGCAGAGATAAAGGTTAGTTCACTAGGATGGTCAGTGAAGGGAGAGGAAAGCTATAGCTGGTGGTGAACAATGAAGTCTCCAAGAATGGAGATCTCCGCAAAAGGGAAGAGAGTCAGAATGTGCTCCACTTTGGAAGACAAGTGATCAAAGAATTTCATATTGTCAGAGGAGTCAGGTGAGAAGTATACAGCACAGATAAATTTAGTTTGAGAGTGACTCTGAAGTCGTAGCCAGATGGTGGAAAACTCGAAAGATTCAAGAGCGTGGGCACTGAAGGAAGTTAAATCGTTGTGCACATAGACACAACATCCAGCTTTGGATTGAAAATAGGGATAGAGAAAGTGCGAGGGAAGTTGCCTCAGACACCTGTGTTTCAGTGAGGAAAAGAAGATGAGATTTAGTAGAAAAGAGATGGTGTTCTACTGATTGAAAATTAGATCTAAGACCGCGAATGTTGCAGAAGTTAATGAACAAAAAATTGAGGGGGGTGTCAAGACACTTAGGATCGATAACAGATGAGCAATCCGACCTGGAGACATTTATGGTCACCTCAATAGATGGGGACTTCGAGGCTAAGGGCGGGCTACAGTCGCCGCCTCCGCCGTCGTCGCCGCCGCCGCCGCCGCCGCCATATATAGTGAGAAGGGCTGCTGCAGCCTCTTTACAGTCTTTCCATTTGTAACTATACACCTTCCTCTGTCCAAACTCTTCTTCATTCACCGTCTTTCTCTAATTAAAGTAAAAGTAAAAGCCGCTGCCGCCGTCGCCTGTCGCCGTTACCGCCGCCGCCGCCATACACAGTGAGGCGAGTTAATAGAGAAGGGCGGGCTGCAGCCGCCGCAACCGCCGCTAGTCATTCACATTGATATGAAGAGGGAGTGTTCATCAGCTGTGTGTGTAAACAGTAGCTCGGCGTGGTTTTTTTTATAATTGTTACTGTATTGTACCTCTTCTTATTCTCTATCTCTTTTATTTTTTATGAGCTACAAAATAATGTTTTTATTACATCCACAAAAAAAAAAAAAAAAAAAAAAAAAAAAAAAAAAAAAAATATATATATATATATATATATATATATATATATATATATATATATATATATATATATATATATATATATATATATATATATATATATATATATATTAGAGGTAGTCTTGAAATATTGCATTTTGGTTTTTGAGTGTTCTGTCTCTGGTAGGTCAGAGCCAATGTTATTTTCTGCTAACACTTTAATTAAAGCTAACGCGAATCGCGTCTAACGCGGGTCGATAACGGAACCCATCACCTGTGTTAGCGGCGACCTGACTGTATATTGTAGTTAAAATAAGGAGTTGTAGGCTACATGATTATAATGCAGTTGTCATATATTTTTTTATAATGCCAGGTTCCTATGAACCTAAGCGTTGATAATGTAAGTGTTAAAGATTTTGTAACAGTAAAAGTGCAAAAAAAAAAAAAAAAAAAAAAAATTCTGTCTCCCTGTGTGTGTGTGGCCAAAGTAATGGTTGCTGCGGTGCGGGGCTGCCAAACGCATGTGCCGCGGGACAAAATTAATATGGTCTACGGGTGGTCAGTGAAGTGACATGTGATTCTTCAGCTTGATAATATAATTCTTACAGTTGAGGAAACTACTAAACTTCTATAGCAAAACGTAATAATGTGGTTATGTACCTGGGCTGGGAGTGAAATGGATTGTTTTGTGACGAGGTGTGATGTGTATTGTGCCTTTTTTTTTTTTTTTTTTTTTTTTTTTGTGTGTGTGTGTGTGTGTGTGTGTGTGTGTGTGTGTGTGTGTGTGGTATGGCTGTTTCATGTGGGTTGTTGTTTGGCTGAGTGTGATGTGCAGCTTGATGTGGATTTGTGTTATGAGACTAGGCTTAGGATGTTTTGATTATATTCAAACTTCAAGTGCATTATTTAAAACTTTTCCTTAATAAGGCATATTTTTGAGAAGTTATTATGTGTTTCTGATGAGTATTCTGTATGTAATAGTATTTTAGTTATAATTTCGTGTAAGCTTCATAATAATCACAAGGACCAGATAAAATGACGTGTATAAGACTTCAATACTGTGGCCTGTGATGGGCTGGGTCGTAACTCGCTGTTCAGTGTGCGTGGCACAACACTGCACGGAAAAACTTGTTTGCCTATTTTCTTTTCATATTCTAGAAATAGCAAATACCCACCTTCAGTTAATGTAAGGATTGTATTGGTGCTTTTCTGTCTTATAAAGTAAAGGATTTTGTTAGTGCATAGTGTTTTCTTCTTTGGCACTTTATGAAAAAGTGCCTCTCGGTCACAACTTTTATAAAAATTAAGTTTTTTTTTTCAAATTACTGCAAAAAACACATATTAGCAATTACATTAAGCTAAAAGTATTAATTTATTATTATTAATCATATTTTTTTAAGAAAATAGGTCCATATTTCAGGGCATACTTTACCATATTCTAATGCATATTTGCATGCATATTTAGTTATTTTCATGTGCATAACTATCCAGAGCCTACTGGCCACACGATACCTTTCTAAATATGAACACGCCGTACCCTCGGCGAAGCGGTGAGCTAAGTAAGTGTAGAAACATGCAGATCTCCAAGAAATTCTCTTGCACCTTGCAAGTGTCTGGCTCCGTGAAGAAGCCCACTGTGATTTGTTCGCTTTGAGTCCGCAGAGCGGACTCAACGCTGCCTGGGCTGGATGAAGACCTTCGTGCTCGTGGAGGAGGACAAGTGGCACAGGAATCCCAACAAGAGCAAGTGGGAGAATGTAGAGGCTGATGAGATACGCACGGACTTCGAGAAGCTGGCGGCGATGGACGGCGAGGGACGCAGAGTGAAGGTTAAAGTAAAGGTTGGGAAGAGGACCCATTTCAAGCGCGTGTTCGGCAGCAGCAACATTTTTTATGCTGTTGACACCAGCGACTTTAAGATGGAGGAAGACCAGTCTGACAGGCCCCTTGAACGATTTATTATCTAGAAATGCTATCCAGTCACGGAGAACCAATTTTGTATTTCCACGGCATAATATATAATAAATTGTTCAATAAACAATGACTGTTTAGAGATGCAGTCTCTTGCTTTTTTCAATAAATTGATTGTCATACGTTACATATCAATATTGTATATACAAGTTTTTCATCATATAATCATATAATGATAATCTGATGACACATGCTAGTAAACATGTGGTATGCCTCTCATGCATATTTTTGTTGAATATCCCGCTAATGCACGTTTTCCCTTAACTTCACAGATACAAAGGAATTAATTCATACTCCTTTGATTACTTTACGGCAAATAACAAAGATTTAAATCGATTTAATAAATGTTTCTTAACAGTTATTTTAATGTGTCCTTATTAATTATATATTTTTATGTGTTCAGGCATATTATTCCATTGAATGCATCCGTGACAGGTCATAAGCCGCTGCGCCTCAGTAGATGGAGCGTGGTGGCCTAAGTTGGCGTCTATTTCTTGCAAATATAATGTGCGCTTGCAGAACATTTAGCACACCTTCAGAACCAAACATGAATATTTGGTCATGAAGATAATCTAAGCACTCTAACTCATGAATATAAATAACCTGAAGTATTTCAAGATTGTTAAATAAAGTGGTAACATGCAGATCTCCAAGCAATTCTCGTGCACCGTGCAAGTGTCCGGCTCCGTGAAGAAGCCCACCGCGATCCTGGTGTTCGCAGAGCAGGCTCGGCGCTGCCTGGGCTGGATGAAGACCTTCGTGCCCGTGGCGGCCATCACCGTGGCGGAGGACAAGTGGCACAGGATCCCCAGCAAGAACAAGTGGGAGAATGTAGAGGCTGAGATACGCGCGGACTTCGAGAAGCTGGCGGCGATGGACGGCGAGGGACGCAGAGTGAAGGTTAAAGTAAAGGTTGGGAAGAGGACCCATTTCAAGCGCGTGTTTGGCAGCAGCAACATTTTTGATGTTGTTGACGCCAGCGACTTTAAGATGGAGGAAGACCAGTCCGTGCTGGCAGTGATGAAGGACCTGCTGGAGTGTTTCATAATGAGGCGAGGCCAGCACCGAGACGTGTCGGACACCAAGCAAGGCGGCGACGGTGGTGGTGCCGCTCTTCCCACCATTGTAGAAGAGCCGCCACGCGAAGAGCGAAGCAGTGACGGCCACGTTCTGGTGGCTGACACTGAGGAAGACGTCACGCAGGACGTCACCCTTCTCGACACAGCGGAGGGCGTGAAGAACGGCCCCCGACCTATGAGCGAGACAAGCGAAGACCAGGACGAGGAGGCCTCCCTGAGCTCCGCGGTGATGGTGCGTGCCTCGCCTGCCGCTGCACGCCACGCCCGCGCCATTAGGCACGCGTTGTGGACTGCCAACCTCATAGTGAGCCACGCAGCGCCACTCGTGTACGCGTATGACACAGTGTTGCCTCTGCTGGAGGGCACCGTGCCTGTGTTGGCGAGCAGGTTCACGCAGGCAGAAGAGGTCACAACGCTGGTGCAGGCGGCGTGCCTGGCGCCACTGGCGGCAACCCTCGCCACCTTCCACCTGGCACAGCTGACGCGGCAGGAATGCAAGCCTGGCGAGACGTGGTGCGAGGAGTGCCGGCAGGAAGTGGCGGCAGGCTGTGAGCACTGTGACCTGTGCCGGGAGTGTGTACAGAACTGGCAGTACCACTCCGTGCTGCTCAACAAGTGTGTGGGCGCCTCCAATGCCGCGCGCTACCGCACACTGATGGGGCGCCTCACTGCCCTCAGCGTGGGCATGGCGGCATTGTTCACTCTGGAGGCACTCATGGGTCAGCCGTGCCGCCTCGTACCTCTGTGCCTGCTGCTGTGTTGTGCTGCGGTGTGTATGTACTGCGGCGACACAACGCAGTGAGCGGCACGCGGTGAGGAGGCGAGGCAAGAGTGTCACGGTCAACGAGTGCACGCCACGCCTGGGCCGCCCATTGAAGAGGCCTTGAAGTTGAGTGTTATTTCTGTTGTGAACAGCAGCAGTGCTGTTACAGCCTTCATTGAAAATTTGCTTAATTCATGTATTCTTATAATGTATAGTTCATGTATTGTAACTATCTAATATAACTGTGTAACATATATATGTATATCGAAGTTTGTATTGAATGGAGAATTGTTCCTAAGTTGGAAAGGAACATTTTTTTCAAAGCTTACACAAGAATAATGATATTGAGTTTTAATTCTGTTTTGTATGGCAGTAGTGTTAGTGATACATGCTGATTTTATTGAAATTACATATAATTCATGTATTGTAGTAATTCATAAACCATATATTGTAATAATTCGTAGTTCATGTATCATACACTTAAGTATCTTTAGTTAGTAAAATTATAAGTATTACTTTTTTTAAAATTATGTTAAATTCATACACAAAAATGATATATAGTGCATGTGCTGTACATTTAAGTATCTTTAGAGAGTAAGAATATCGTGGGTATTACTATTATAGTATTATTAGTACAGTTGTACTAGTAATAAGATAAGTGAGATGTATATTATTTGTAAATATGTATATATGTAAACCTTTTCTGCTCACAGTTACTAATTATTATTGTTATTATCAGTATAATATTACTAATGATAGATAAATTATAGATAGATGAATGATAGATAAATTTGAAATATGTGTGTGTGTGTGTGTGTGTGTGTGTGTGTGTGTGTGTGTGTGTGTGTGAAGGAATAAATCTATATTTGTGTTTAGTATTGATACAAAATTAAATCATTAACACTGAAGTGAAATTCCCGAAAACCTCACAATATATTACTGATGACAAGAGTGAAAACCAGAAAAAGATAAAAAAAAAAAAAAACCGGAAAAAAGTCAATGCAGGATGAAATAGAATGGAATACTGTACATTTAGCATATCCTAAGAAATTCCTTTCCATCTCCCTAACCTGACCTGACCTGACCTAACTTTAAGACTCAGTATCCTATAGATCATGCTTAGAAGATTAGCTAAGGGAAGAAACTGGAAGAAAGAAAAAAAATAAATAAATGTCCACTTAAATAGCCACTCAAATAAATAAATGAACAGATGTAAAGCAGGAAAGAACAATGTGTAGAAAATAAAAGCACAAAAGTTGGCCAGTTAAATTTTTAATGCTACGAAGTGAAGAAGTGAGAAGGAGAGCAAGAAAGAGGAAAAGAAGAAAAAAAAAAACATTTCCGTGTATCTTAACACCACAATAATTAATTTATTCATATATTTATTCATTCACTGACATCTCTCAGCCAAGGAACTTTTACAATAGAGAATATTATCCTTAGTAATTTTTCTGCCTACCTGATATTGTAATGATTGAGTTTGTATTGTAAGAAGATGAGATAAAGATTGTTATAATGATTCACGTCTTTCTTTTTATTAAGTCTTGAAAAAAAAATGAAAAACACCCATCACTTAATTTCTTTCTATTTACACAGTATTTTAATTAACAAGTTTATATTACAGAAGGTGAGAAAATAAGCCTTTTTTTATTTTTTATTTATTACCTCTTCGAAACTAATTGATATTTTCATTGAGAAATTTGTGTGTAGAAGAATGAGAGAGAGAGAGAGAAAAAAAAAGCTTATATAATTCACTTATTTGTTCTTATTTGTCCTTCTTGAAAAAAAAGTCATTAATTATTTTTTTTTCAAACTATCAAACTTTCTAACAGTTCAAACATTTAATTAACAAGTGTGTGTTGTAGAGTGACGAGGACAGAAGTTAACCTTCACTGATTAATTTATTTCTTATTTGTTGAAAAATAAATTAAAAAGAAAAATCCTTATTTTTTTATTCACCTGTCTTCCGATTTTAATCCTTCACTGAACGAATACGCAGAGAAATTAAGAAAATAGTAAGCCTGCAATGATGCAATTGTTTTTATTTGCTCTTAAAAATAAGTAAAAACACAAATTTATTTTCTACACACAACTCTTTCCATTAATTCGAACCTCGAATTAACAAACACTTGACAAGTGAAGAAAACAAATAAATATGTATTGATCTGCTTATTTATTCCACTTGAAAGGCAATAAAAAGTAATAAATAGATAAATAAAATAACACTAACTCATCCTTTCAACCCACCAAGTAAATATATATCGACCAATTTACTTCTTACTTATTCCTCTTGAAACGAACGAGTATTAAGAAAAGAAGAAAAGCAAAACACGAACACATCATTTCAGCCCACCAGTCTTTCCACCAACTCGCACACTCAACCAACAAACACGTGGACAAATGAAGAAAGCAAGGAAATATATATCAATCCATTTTCTTATATATGTTCCTCTTAAAATGTATATATATAAAAAAGCACTAACTTATCTATCCTCTTTCAGCCCACCAAGTAAATATGTCTCAATCTATTCACTTCGCATTTATTCTTCCAAAATGTATTAAAAAAAATGAACTCGTCCTCTTGAAAGATATTAAAAGAAAAGAAAAGAAAAGACTTTTCTTTCAATAATTTCATCATTTAATTAACGAACACGTACAGCGGACAGAAGAAGAAGCAAACGAGCAAACCTTCACTGCTTCATTCACCGCAGCACTTATCGCCGCGTCAGGAGCAATAAATAATTCAGGATGTGGTGGTGGCGGCCTTTTTCCCCTCGAGGTGTGTGGAGCGTCGCGCGGAGCATGTCGGACCACGCTCCAGCGATCACGGGAGGCAAGCAGGGGTGGAGGCAGGAGTGAAAAGAAGGGTTGGTGGAGCAGGGGTGGTGTCGTTCCTCCCTGCCTGGCAAAATGGCAATTAGTATTCACCATGTCCCCCGCCGCCTGCCACCCATCAACGCGAGACAGACACGGCCACGGAAACTGTCAAATTACCCATTCCCCACTGCCCTCTCACCACCCTCTCTTGGATGCTGCCAGCCAGTCAGCAGCCACCGTCAACCAATCACCAGCCAGTGGGTAGCTATGCCCTTCCTCTTACTCCCAGCTGGGGGAGCAAGCTTCGCCAAATTATATTAAATATAGAATAAGATAATGATACTCTTTTTAGAATTTCCTTGGTGTTGAGTATTCTCTCTCTCTCTCTCTCTCTCTCTCTCTCTCTCTCTCTCTCTCTCTCTTCTTTCATATCCTGCATTCATTATCTCTTTCTCTATGTTCATTATCATTATCATCTTTACTTCTTTTTCTTCTTTTATTTGCTCTTGTTCCTCCTCTCCTTATTCTGGTCTGAAGTCACGTGACCTGCATTCCCTTCCACTGTGTCTAGTGTTACCTTCATCTCAAGTCCTCCAGTCTTCTGAGAATCTTGTGTCAGGTTCTGTAAGAAGACTATCAGTGGATCAGAGCTTTTTATTTTATTATTATTTTTTATGTAAAAGGGTTTCAGACCAAGGGCTACAGAAAGGCAGAAAAAAAAAAATGAAAAAGGTCCCGCTGAAGGTGCAAGTCCCCAAAGAGTAGAGCCAAAAGGGTTATCCAAAATTAGAAAGGCGTTTTGAAATTGGAGACGCGAAGCACTCAAGGTAAAAGTGCAGCAGGTAACCTCGTGACCTCAAATTTAGCTGACGTTACATTTTCATAAAGTGACTGAACACTACATTAATGTTACGATTTCTCGACGGCGAAGGAAAAGGTGGGAAAGCAAATACACGATAATAATTTTTTTCTTTGAGTTAGTGACCTTACCTGATAATCCTTAACTTACTGAGTGGGGAGGAGGGCAGGTCACGCTCAGAGGTCATCCATGAGTGCTGTTGGGTTCCCAGTGTTCTTGTTATCTTTTTCCTTGTTATCTTTTCGCCGTTTCCGCCAAGAGTGAGGGGTTGGCGCCATGTACGAGTCTCCTCCAGTTTGTCCCTTGCATCTTCTGTGACTCCTATCCTTTGCTGTTCTACCACAATTCCATCCCTCCATCTCACTCTCCGTCTTCCTCTGGGTCTTCTTCGTTCAGCTGATTTTCTCCAGGCTCTTTTAATTGTTTTTTTAGTCTTTTCTTCTTACTACGTGGCCAAGCCATCTCACTTTTTTTTTTATCTTATCACTTCCGCCACGCATTGCACTTTGCTCTTCTCACTTCTTCATTTCGTAGATGCTCTCTGTTGTGCAAAGAAGTGATGCATTCATAAGTAAACTGGCCAATTTTTGTGAATCTGTTATAGATAGATAGATATATTTATTTATATTTATTTATTTGAGCGGCTAACAGAGTTGACTCTCTCTCTCTCTCTCTCTCTCTCTCTCTCTCTCTCTCTCTCTCTCTCTCTCTCTCTCTCTCTCTCTCTCTCTCTCTCTCTCTCTCTCTCCCGCAGTTTTTCTCCTCGGTCAGTCTTCTAATCATGAACTATAGTCTCTCTCTCACTCTCTCTCTCTCTCTCCCGCAGTTTTTCTCCTCGGTCAGTCTTCTAATCATGAACTATAGTCTCTCTCTCTCTCTCTCTCTCTCTCTCTCTCTCTCTCTCTCTCTCTCTCTCTCTCTCTCTCTCTCTCTCTCTCTCTCTCTCTCTCTCTCTCTCTCTCTCTCTCTCTCTCTCTCTCTCTCTCTCTCTCTCTCTCGCAGTTTTTCTCCTCGGTCAGTCTTCTAATCATGAACTATAGGATATTGAGTCTTAAAGTGAAATTAGGTTAGGTTAGGGTAAATTGGGATAGGCTAGATTACGTGAGGTGAGGTTAGGTTAAGATGATAGAGAGGAAATTGTTTGGATACGCTAAGTGTACAGTATTGCATCCTATTTCATCCTACATTGACTTCTTGTCCTTTTCTCGTTTTCTTTTTCTGGTTTTCATTTTTGTCATCAGTAATATATCGTGAGGTTTTCGGGAATTTCACTTCAGTGTTAATGATTTCATTTTGTATCAATACTAAACATATAGATTTATTCCTTCACACACACACACACACACACACACACACACACACACACACATACACACACACACACTTTTTAGATTCATTTATGTATCATTAGTAATATACTAATAATAATAATGATGATAAGTAATTGCGTGGAGAAAAATTATATATATATATATATATATATATATATATATATATATATATATATATATATATATATATATATATATATATATATATATATATATATATATATATATATATATATATATATATATATATATATATATATATATATATATATATATAGTAGCACAGGTTCCATATATAGTAGTATAGTAGAACATGTTCCGAGTTATAGATGAGATAATGAAGGATTCACCAGACTTCCTTCTTCATTTACTAGAACGTTTCATCTTCACAGAAGGCATCATCAGGCTAAAAAAATAAAATAAATAAATAAACAAATTAATAAATTAATTAATCAAAAAATAAATATAGGTGCAACGATAGAAAAATCACAAAATATCACACTAGGGACACACACACACAAAAAAAGGGGACAGGCAGGTAAGCATTAACAAAAAATAATGTGACCTAATAATCTGTCAGCTACAGCTTATACATGACAAAAGAAAAAAAAAAGAAAAAATCAAGCAATATAAAGGTATAAAGCTCTGGACAAACCTTGTGTGGTCTCGCGTGTGTTGTGGTGAGGACTGACGCAGGGCGGCGGTGTGAGAACTAGAATAGTTGCGAGAGCGGGTGCCCAAAGCTTCGAGCAAAGTTTATAAAAGATATAATTGTGATGATAACAGTTGGTTATTTGATTCAGTTTTCAGATGTTTAAGGCAAATAGCCAAACTTTTAATATATTAGTGTCTGTATGTGTGTCAGCTTTATGTAATATATTAAAATCCTCCTCCAAAGACGGATGATGAGGTGTGTGTGAATGTGTTCTTATTGCTGGAAAAGTGGAGAGAGCTGACTGTTTCTGTGTACGTATTGAAGGACCTTTATGTTCGCTGATTCTTTGTGTTGGATTCCTCTTGGTGTCTCGCAACTCGAATAAGTAAATTCATAAATGAAGTTAGAGATAAGTCCAATAGGAACACTGTCTTTGAATTAAGAAAAAACAAAGGAGGCAATAGTAAACGCGTTGGTAAAAATAGATATGAACTTAGTGTGAGGATATTGTGTTTTAAGTATGGTAGTGAGTCTCTTTCTGATAGTGTAGCTAAGATGGCCATAGTAAGGTAATTTTATGTAGTTCTTGCGTGTCATCTGTGTGTCACTAGCATGATCAAAAGCAAACCAGATAGAAGATAAAGCATTGCATCGATATAAGAGGGTATTTATAGCATTACCCTTAGACAGTCGAGGGATGAAAAATAATTAATCCCCAAACCTGTGAAAGATGGTTTGCGGTAAACTGCAACATGTAGTTGGTTGTTATTACGAGTCACAATTACAGCCAGAAACGGGATAGAACCAGTGTCTTCCGCGTCACACGTGAATTCAATATTAGGGTGTTTGGAGTTCAGGTAACTTAGAAATTTAGGGATGTGTTGAGAGTGTGTAAATAAAACTGTCATTAACATATCTTCTGTAAAATAGGTTTAAATTCACTAGGACATTCGTTCAACCACTTGCTATAATGATTACATAAAAAAGAATTAGCAAGAGTGGGCCAAGGCCTGATGGGAATCCGGACAATTTGGCCACGGACGATTTGGCCACGGGATGTCACCCTAGGACGTTTTGGCCACGGTGGGTAGGACATTTTGGCCACGGGAGAAAATACTAGGAATCTATTGCACTTAGTAGCTTGCTTATTAAGTAAAGGAAAAAATCTTTAGTCTGTTTTATTATCCAAAAAAGTTCTCTAATCTGTTCTGTTAGGTTAGGTTAGGTTTAGGTTAGGTTAGGTTAGGTTAGGTTAGGTTAGGTTAGGTAATAAATACGAATATTAATAATAATTGTGAAAATATGTAAATAATACAAAATATAATATATATTACAGTAAATATGTTTCATGGCCAAAACGTCCACCTTGGGAAGTTCCCGTGGCCAAAACGTCCTACGGTGACATCCCGTGGCCAAATTGTCCGTGGGCAAATCATCCGTGGCCAAATCGTCCTACACCCGGCCTGATGGTGCCTTCCCTAAAGGTGAAACGTTCCTGTAAATTAAAAAGGAAGCCTGGTGTATCCCTTCTTACCTCATCTATCTATCTATCAATCAGTCTATCTATCTATCTATCTATCTATCTATCTATCTATCTATCTATCTACCTACCTATGTATCTATCTGTGTATCTATGTATCTATTTATATCTATCTATCTATCCATCCATATATATATATATATATATATATATATATATATATATATATATATATATATATATATATATATATATATATATATATATATATATATATATATATATATATATATATATATATACTAAAACTTCTATACTAATAATACTACATTAGTAATAATAATAATACTCTTCCTAACTAAAGATACTCAATTATACAATGCATGAATTGTAGAGAGAGAGAGAGAGAGAGGGAGAGAGAGAGAGTTTTCAGCACTCGAATGACCTGATACATCTCTATTAAAGGAATTAAAGTCACAGGAAAGACAATGAACAGAAAATGTAACGTGGGAAAAAAAGAAAGAAAAAGAAAATGTATTAGGAAAACTTTAAGTGAAATGAATCTAGTTATTTCCAGTGTGGTCTTTAACTTTTTTTTTCATGGCTTATTTTTTCTTTATATTTTTAGTGTTTTAGAATGAAAGTTTTCCTTTTTATTTTTTTATCTTATTTATCTATTTATTTATTTTTTTTTGTCTGTCTTTCTATTTCTCTTTCTTTCCAATAAGCTAATTGTTCTCCCCCAAGCATCTCTCTCTCTCTCTCTCTCTCTCTCTCTCTCTCTCTCTCTCTCTCTCTCTCTCTCTCTCTCTCTCTCTCTCTCTCTCTCTCTCTCCCTTCCCCCCTCTCCGTCCCTCCCTCTCTTTACCTCTCTCTCCCTCTCATTCACCAACACTCCCTGCATTCACTTACAATTATCAACGCCTTACACACACACACACACACACACACATCGGAAAGTGATCTACGGGAAGAAAATTTCCATAACGCAAGTCACAGCCGGAGTCTCTGGGGGAGGTAAGGCAGGGAAACACGTGATGGAGAGAGAGAGAGAGAGAGAGAGAGAGAGAGAGAGAGAGAGAGAGAGAGAGAGAGAGAGAGAGAGAGAGATGTTGGAACAGTGTGGGCGAAAGATGAAAGGAAGGGAAGGTGGTGATAAAGAGATATAAATGTAGGTGACTAAATAGTGTGAGTGAATGAGGAAACAGAGGAAGGAAAGGTAGAAGGAAAAGGGGGAGAAGAATAAAAAGAAGAAGGATGTTATAATGAGAAGGAAAACAGGTAGAAGGAAAAGAGAGAGAGAAAAAAAGAAGATGATGTTAATTAGAAGGATGTTAATTAGAAGGATGTTAATTAAAATGAGAAGGAAAAGAAAAACACGAAAGAAGGGAAAAAAAGGGGGAGAAAAATAAGGAAAAAGGATGTTAAGATAAGAAGAAACATAAGATAAAAGCCACAAAGTAATAAAGGAAAAGGAAAAGAAAATACGTTATGAAAAAAAACAGTAAAAATCAAATGAAAAAGAAACATATATATATATATATGTATATATAAAAAAATAAATAATTATGATTTCCTTTTCATAAACTACCGCAGGAAAAGTAATGTGTGTATATGAATAAGAAAAGAAAAAAGAAAAAAAGAATAAAAAAAAAAGTGACACTGTAGGCTTTTAAAAAGTGACACTGTAGGCACTATTATGCTTTAGTATGTATGTGTGTGTGTGTGTGTGTGTGTGTGTGTGTGTGTGTGTGAATGAAAGGACGATAAGGAATAAAAGAAGTGAAATCAATGAAGTAATGGATGGAAACAATACTAAAGGAAATAGGGAACAGAAATAAAGAAAATAAAAGAGCTTAGGTTTCTGTATACAAGTGAAAATAATGAAAAAAAGGGAGAAAGGAAGCGAAAAAAAAAAAACTAAAACTGTGATCTGTGTGTCTGACTGAAGAGTGGAAAAAAATAAAGGAAGGAAAGAATTGAAAAAAAAGTCGACGTTTTGTTATATGCTATGCGTGGAAATAAAACAGAAAAAGAAAAGAAAGAGGGAAGTCTAAATTTCGTTATATAAGGATATAAAAGAAAGAAAAGGAAAAAGAAACAAAGAAAGAAGTCGAAGTTTCTTAATATGCTGCGTGTGTGTGCGATTGAAAATAACACTGGGAGAAATAAATAAAGAAAAGAAAGAAAGAAGTCGAGGTTTAATAATATAATGCATGTATACGAATGAAAAAATAACACTGGGAGAAACAGAGAAAGAAACGAAAGACAAAAAGGGGAGTAAAGAAAGAAATGAAGAAGCTGTGCGGAACAGAAGAAGAAAAGAGAGAAAGAAAGATCACAGATTTAAAGAAAAAGAAAAGAAAGAGATAAAGAAGTCGAAGTTTCTTAATATACTACGTGTGTGCGAATGAAAAAATAAATAACACTGAGAGAGAGAGAGAGAGAGAGAGAGAGAGAGAGAGAGAGAGAGAGAGAGAGAGAGAGAGAGAGAGAGAGAGAGAGAGACAGACCACGAGGAAAAAAAAAAAAAAACACCAGCAGAATCGTGTCCCAATACATCGTGGCGCGGCTCAGCGTGAAATAGCTGCGAGGTGACGTACAGACTCAGAAATAGAGTGGTGCATCATAGCGCAGAGCAGTGACGGGGTCGACCTGCCGCGGGAAGCACTGACGACAGGTAATGTGAGACGGTGAGGCAGGTGAGGCGGAAGACTGCGCCAAGAGGGAGGGGTATGGGGGGCGGGGAAAGGAACCGGATGAGGGTGCCTACGTGAATAGCGATATAAGGGATAATGATGCTTACTGGGTGACTGGACGGCGCGCAGACAGCCAGACAGTGCGGGACAGGACGCGGCATGGTGTGGGGGGTGAGGGAGTCGGGGGAAAGAGAGAAGAGGAAAAAAGAAAGGAAATAACAACAGGATTGGCGCCCATTTTTTTTTTTTTCTTTCTTTCTTAGCTGCATTTATTATTTATTCATTTATTCATTTATTTATTTTATTTTTTATAGACAATACGACATCGTTTTCCAGGTAATAAGGGATTGTTTTTATTTAATTATTTTTTTTTGAGAGAAAAGAAAAAAAAGAGGTAAAATAACAGAATTACCCTCTGTTTCTACTTGCTATATATATATTTTCTTTTTTTAATGAGAGATGTAATTAATTGTTTCAGGTAACACATTTATTTTTTTTTTAGATGATAAGGGATTGTTTAGATTTTACTATCTGAATGAGGAAAAAGTAAAGAAAAGAAAGTAAAATAATGGGATTGGCGTCCGTTTCTGCTTTCTGTTTTTCGTTTTATATGCAATTATTATTTTTCATGTAATAAGGCTTCGTCTTTATTTTATTCTTCGGAGAGAGAGAAAAAAAAAGAAAGTAAAAGAACAGGATTGGCAACGTTTTTGTTTAACATCTTTTTTATGCTGAGCTGTAATTATTATTATTATTATTATTTTATTTTATTTATTTATTTTTTTTTTGCGCGTCGTTATTCAGGTAATAAGACATCGTTGTGATTTTATCCTTTGAAGAGAGAACAATAAAATAAAACGAAGGTAGAGCAAGAGGGATTAGCGACCGTTTCTGCTTAACCTCTTCTTTTCAGTTACAATTATTATTTCTTCATGTGATAAGGCATCGTTCTTTATTGTGTTATTTTGAGAGAGAGAGAGAGGAGAGAGAGAGAGAGAGAGAGAGAGAGAGAGAGAGAGAGAGAGAGAGAGAGAGAGAGAGAGAGAGAGAGAGAGAAAGGAAAAGTAAAATAACAGGATTACCACCTGCTTCTACCTCGCCTTTTTTTTCAGGATTTTTTTCCTTTTTTTTTTTCAATACAGGATCGTTTTCTTGTAATAATAGATCGTTTTGATTTTATTCGTCTGAGACAGAAAAAGAGAGAGAGAAAAAAAAAAAAAACAGGAGTGGCATTCGTTTCTACATAGTCCGTTTATTCATACTTTCTGTTAGCTACAATATTTTTTTTTTCTGTAATAAGGCATTGCTTTGATTTCATTCTTGGTATTGTGAGGAGGATTTAAAGTTTAGGATGGTATTTTTTTTTTTACTTTTTCAGGTACTTAAAGTTATCCCTTCTCATTTAGTCACTACAGTTATATAGCCCACTTAAGCCTTTCACAGCTATTTGGCAATCAGACATCTTTTCTTGTTCTGCACTCACCGCCGAACGTTGTATTGACTAGAAATTGCAAAATGTATTTTTTTGTATCCTCTTCTTTCTCGTCCTTGCTTATAAAGATTCCATACATTGCTTTTAGTGACGTGAATTGTTGATTATCACAGTGGAAGTGTTAATGTTTACTGACATCTGGTAACATTATGGAGTACTGAATGGATTAAGGGGACTTTATTAATACTAGTTCTTGGTCAGCCTCATTAACACCTTAGAGCAGGGATTGCCAACCTTTTTGTTCCTCTGTACCCCTTGGACATTTTTATAGGTTCCCTTGTACCCATAAATAAATTAAAGCTAAAAAGATGAATTGTAATATTATGATATTGTACTGTACTCAAAAGTACTCGTAAAATGGTCGAGTACGTTGAGTCCAGGTAACATACCAGTACGTGATATTGTGCACTTAGGTATGAGTACATGTACTATCTTGGACCCAAGCCTGGTATTGATATGACATTAAAAATATAATTTAATATTAATATCAGACATTCTTGTCTTTTCATTTATTATTCTTGTATGTATAGTAAAATTTTTATGTAACACTTGCAACAGAACTATGGCAACAGTGGTGGTGGTGAATAACATCATCACACCTTCACTGGTGTGTCAGTAGGAATGAGTGACTCAGGTCAGTACTGCTCACCAAACTCGAGTTGGTATACACGTCCCACACCTGATCCTTTCAGGCCCTGTACAGATTGTGGCCACGGGAAGGTCCATAATAGTGTAAACCAAATGGTATTCATCCTTTCTCTTGATATAATTTAGATAAAAGTTTTGCTTACTTAAATGGGGGAAAAAGGAAAAAAAAAGACATTGTGCAATTTGACTGTCAATTGCAACACCATGTATTGCACAGGGGTGGTTATTCTCTGAGACCCAATGTACCCCTTGAAAAGTGCAAATGTACCACTGGGGATAAATGTACTACAGGTTTGGAACCCCTGCCTTAGAGGATAAGACATAATTGATCTCTAAGGAACAGCGATGTACATTCCTAGTTATGGTTTGTGTGACGCAGGAATGATGGAGTGAATGTTGAGTAGAGGATGTGAAAGCGAGGAAATGTTATGTTATATTAGGTTAAGGTCTGATAAGGTTACGTTAGATTAGGTTAAGTAAGGCTATGTTATGGTCTATTAGGGTCACGTTAGGTTAGCCAGGGTTAGTTAGGTTAGGTTAGGTAAGATTATGTAATGTCATGTTAGGCTAGGTTAGGTCACGTTATGTTAGGTTAGGTTAGGTTAGGTTAGGTAAGGCAAGGTTATGTAATGCTATGTTAGGCTAGATTGGGTCACGTTGTATCAGCCAGGGTTAGGTTACGTTAGGTTATTTAATACTATGTTATGTTAGTCACGTTATGTTAGATAAGGTTAAGTCAGATGAAACACAGTATTAGCACAACATTCTAAACTAAATACATAAGACCACACAAAATTCGAGCTTTCTACATTATGACCTTGTTCAGTACTTCGTTCTCATCAGAGCTACAATTCAGAGGCAACACAAACCATTAGTCAGGGTCTCACAATGCTTCTTTTTTCATTAACGTTGCGCAGGAGGGTTTTTCCAGTAACCTCCACTAGAACCTGTTGAAAGTAGCTGAGGTAAGGACGCAGAGAGAGAGAGAGAGAGAGAGAGAGAGAGAGAGAGAGAGAGAGAGAGAGAGAGAGAGAGAGAGAGAGAGAGAGAGAGAGAGAGATTGTTTGTTTTGTTGATAATTTTTTTTCGTATAATTCCTCAGTTTTGAACGGCATGCGGGAAGAAGAATGACAGGATGAACAGGAGGGAAGAGGAGACAGAGTGGACGGAAGAGGAGAGATAGGGAGGAGAGAAGAGAAGGGAAGGAGGGACAAGAAGGAAAGGAGAGGATGGATAGGATGGAAAGGAGAGGAGGGATACGAGAGAATGAGGGGCAGGGATAGGAGAGGAGGGAAGGAGAGACAGAAGGTGCAAACATCGATGTAATGAGAAACAAGAGGCGGGGAACCAATGAAGCGAAAGAGAACTGGCGAAGACACAGCGTCCGGTTGTTCCGTGTTTGTGTTGAGTGCTGAGCGGGTTTTGTTATCTATCTGTCTATCTATCTATCTATCTATCTATCTATCTATCTATCTATCTATCTATCTGTCAGTCTGTCTATCTTACTTTTTTGGCAACTCAGAGGTCTCTCTCTCTCTCTCTCTCTCTCTCTCTCTCTCTCTCTCTCTCTCTCTCTCTCTCTCTCTCTCTCTCTCTCCTCTTCTCTCTCTCTCTCTCTCTCTCTCTTCTCTCTCTCTCTCTCTCTCTCTCTCTCTCTCTCTCTCTCTCTCTCTCTCTCTCTCTCTCTCTTCTCTCTCTCTCTCTCTCTCTCTCTCTCTCTCTCTCTCTCTTTCTCTCTCTCTGCCCATCGCGCTGAATCGATTGAAACGCGCCAAATAAAGGTTCACATTCTTTAATTAAAGTTTCATTGTTCTTGTTTCGACTTCACTTTTTAGCATCCTCTCGTGGAAGTTACAAGAATGCTTTCATGATTACAGTGAAAGGTTTAATGATGGTTCAGTGTCATTGACTGGAAAAAAAAAAAAAAAAACATTGTGAATCTGGTTACTTATCTCCGTGGTCTTTGAAAATAGCCGAAATAATCTGTCTTTAACACTTGTGCTGCTGCTATGGTCGTCCTTTCTTAGCATTCCTAGCACTGTAAAAACTGTTTGCATGGAGACACAGGAGAGAAAACTAGGAGAAACGGAAGATAATTTTGTCTTATTAAGCTACAAAAATATTCATGAGAGCCTGGCACACAAATACTGCCTACAAGGTTACAAACATTAAAAGAAAATCTGTCTAGCGTGAAAGGGTTAAGAAAATTAAACAAGATACGGAGTGTGTTGGTGGCACATTGCAAGGAGGGGAGGGCGAGGCGCTAAGTGACTGCACGGTAGCGGGGAAGCAGTGAACAGGACCATGGCATAGGAAACGCTGCTTTTTTTTTTTATTTCAAACCGCTGGTCAGGGTTGGCTCGAAGGCAAGGCAAGGCTCTGGTGGGCGAAGTATATGCACACTACCACGTATCCCTTGTTCCCCGCGGCGTGTGTCAGGCGGCAACAGTAAATGACTTGCAATGCGCTGTTCGTGGGTCCCCCGCGATTGGAGACCCAAAAAATACGCTAAACTCAGTGGATGTAATTTTCAGCTTTTTCGAATTCTTTGTTACAGACGCAGCGAACTCCATAAATTGCTTGCTGCACTTCAATTTAGAAATGTTACTCTTCTACTGTCTACTGCACTGTTATTCTGCTCTGGTACACATTACAGTTTAGGGATCATGCAGCAGTACAGGTGTGTGTGTGGGGGGAGGTGTGGACGGAGGGAAGGCCTCATGCTGGCAGAGTGTTCAGGATGCGCGGCCCGAGGTGTGCAGGTGAGGCCAGGTGGCGGTGGACAGGTAAGGTGCGCGTGTCACCAATCAATCCTGCGCCTTTCATTAGCCACACTAGCGACAGTAATGGCGAGTGTCAGGTGTTTCTTTATGGAAATTAATTGTAACTTCCACATAATCCAAGT
>NC_087172.1:6800000-6812500 GCF_035594125.1 Scylla paramamosain | reverse complement strand
GATTGCAATGACAGACTAATAAGATTTCTGCATTGTTAACAACAGAAACACTCTTGAGAACCCGGCTAATCATCTTTGTGGCCTTTGAAAATAGTCGTGGTGAGAGAGCGAAGCGTTTCAGATATTCACGGAGAAGGAAGTCACGTCACGCTCACTGGAACTCTTGTTGCTGGAAATGTATCTCAAATTATTGTACCTAAATGTTAAGTCGCCCATTTCTCCGAGGAAATTACCAGCAGAGATCTTTCAGTCACGCCAACTTCACTCTTGTTGGAAATACGCCTCAAGTAACTGTGGCTGAATGTGAAATCGCTCACTTCACTTTGGCATCTATTGACAGGGATCTTTTCACGATTACCTGCTGGCGATTCAGGACTATATTCTGTAACACTTCAGCGCCGCATCTCCACTACATTCAAAAGGCTCTAGTTGAAGTTATACGGGCTTTTAAGGGTATTGTTATGATTTTGGTGACAGATTAACAACATTTCTACATTGTTAACAGGAGAAATAGTCTTGAGGACGCGCCTAATCATCTTTGTAGCCTTTGAAAATAGTCGTGGTGAGAGAGCAGTGTTTCAGAATGAGGGCCTGAGACTCATGAGGAAGGAAGTAACGTCATTCTCGCTTAAACTCTTGTCGCTGGAAATGCACCTCAAATAACTGTAGGTGAATGATAAGTCGCTCATGTCACTTTGGAAACTATTGTCAGGGATCTTTTCTCGAGTACCAGCTGGCAATTCACTACTGTATTCTGAAACGTTTCTGCGCCACATCTCCACTACATTCCAGAGACTCTGGTTGAAGTTATAAGGGTTTTAAGGATGTGTTTTTTATGGTTCTAGTGGGAAATTAACAAGATTTATACATACGTTGTTATCAGGAGAAACACTCTTGAGAACCCGCCTAATCATCTCTGTGGCCTTTGAAAATAATCGTGGTGACAGGGCAGTGTTTCAGAATGCGGGTCAGCCTCACTACTTGTTTTCCAGTAAATGCGCTGCGTCAGTATAAATATGATTACGAGTCTTTATCCTTTAAAAAAAAGAAAAAAAAAAAAGGAAGGAAGACAGAAAAAAAAACAACGTTTTATTTATATAGTTTTTGGAAGTTGGAGTGAAAAAGTGATGATCTCATTGACGTGAATTTGTAGTCCTGGTGGTACAGGCGCGGCGTGGAGGCCTCATTACCATGCTGGCCCCGACCTTCACCCGCAGCCCCGCCACTCGCCGACACCTGTTTGCTCGCCGCCCCGACACGACACCCGCCGCCACCTTCCCCGCCTCCGTCAAATAATCCACCTCCGGGTCATTTTGCGTCAGACAGTAAGCACCCGTCACTCAGCACCCTTCACCCATCACGAACCTTCACCCTTCACCCACCACAATCTTATATTACCCATCATCCATCATCCATTAAGACTCTCCATACATCACCCATCACGACCTTACGTTACCCATCACCCATCTTCCCATCATGACCTTATATCACCCATCACCCATAACGACCCTGCACTCTCCGATACCCCTCCCATCATGTGCCACCCCGTCCCCACCCCCCCCACCTGCAGGAATGACATGCATTGGGAGGTCAAGTCGAGGGTTTGTCTTTTCAACGGTTCCTCTTTATGTCATTTTCATTTATATTATTGTTTTTGTTATTGTTGTTGTTGTTGCTGTTGCTGTTGTTGCTGTTGTTGCTGAGCATTTTTTTCTTCTCTCTTATTTTCCAGCGAGTGCGCACATATTCTTTTGCCTTTTCAAGGTGCTTTCCTTTATTAAACGAGAGTTTCTATTATTTTTTTTCCCCGTGTTCTGAAATGAGTTGTGTTCTCATAAAGCTTAATTTCAAGGGCCACAAAAATGACTTTTCGTGTTCTTGTGGATGTTTCTCCTTTTACTGCAGAAAACCGGAGTCCTCATTAAATTTTTCACTATTGTTACGAAAACCCCAATGACTTTCACTGGAGCTTGTTAAAAGTTATCCATATCTGACCTCGAGGCGTCTAGGAGTACAATAGGCTCAGGAATCACTCCATATGTGAACACACTCCTGGGACATCCTTCCATCAGTGTGCCGCGCGGGAACACCTTGGGGAAAGACAGCCAGGCACAGCGCTCCCTTCTCTTCCCGCCCGCCAACCGCCAGTCACGGAAAAAAAAAAAAAAAAAGAAGAAAGAAGAGGCCGCTTGGTGCGTGTATCCGGGAGGTATTTTACTGCTTGCTGCAAAAAGACATGTCCGCACCGCCCCACTCCCTCCCTCGCCCTCAGACCCTCCCTGCAACGTGAACCAGTGAATCCCTCACAAGCCTCGCCTCTACGTTAGCGACGGGTGTTAGAGTGGCGGGCGTGGCGGCGGAGCGGACAGGTAGACAAGTTTGTTATCCTGTCGTGAAGTACTAGGCAAGAAAGGTGGACAGGCAGGTAGAACACTGATACATGCAGAGAGAAAAGAATTAAAAGTTGACATTGAAGGGGCGGACAGCTTTTTTTTTTTTTTTTTTTATCAATTTATTACGTTCATAGGTACAGTTTGTCATCTGTCGTGAGGTACTAGGCAAGAATGGCAGACAGACAGGTAGACAGACAGGTAGAATATAGAAGTATGCATAGAGAAGAATTAAGAGTTGACATTAAAGGTGCGGACAGGTAGGGAAGTTTGTTATCTGTCGTGAAATCATTGGCAAGAAAGGTAGACAGACAGGTAGAACAGGTAGAACATTATTATATGGAGAGAGAAGAATTAAGATTTAAAGGTGAATGTTTTAATATGAATGAACTGAAAGCGAATGAGAGGTTTCTAGAAAGCCAACAGATGTCACTACAGCCGTCACTTCTCTTCTACGGCTACAATTACTAGCATCTCTGCTTCCCGAACCTGTGAGGTCCTACGGTGTCACCAAGCACTGCACTCACATACACAATCGTTTCCTTACGTGTTAACCTCGAGGCATTTAATGAAGACAGAACCAGTCCCGTCCACCCATGCCGCGTGTCACGGAATCCAGTGAACGATGGGCACTTGTATGTCAGTAAAGGCGTTCACCTGCCGGCAACACATCCCTCCTGGTGAGTGCCTGTCTGACACCAAGAAGGCACACACAACACACACACACACACACACACACACACACACACACACACACACACACATACACACACACACACACACACACACACACACACACACACACACACACACACACACACACACACACACACACACACACACACACACCATCGTCTTGTATACACCATTAGGCCCACCTGTTTTTTGAGCAATGAAGACTAAAAGAAAGCCAAAAGACTGCTCGTATAAGCATATAAGGTGCTCGTATAACAACGCTTTCAATACAACAGACTGAGGCAACCGAGACAAAATAGGCCTTCCCTTCCACTCTACCTGTCAGCAAATAGCTTGCGATGAGACAAGGCACAAGACATAAGGCGAGGCGCGGCAGCAAGGTGAGGCGCCCTGAGTTCTGTCACGCCACGCCTCGCCTGCTTCCTGTATTTTTCATTTCAGTCAGAAGCAAAAAAAATGTTTCGTGGTCTTTTCTTGTTCGTCATTGTCGCGACCCTCGCCCTCGGCTTGGGCGCCCAGACGGAAGCCCTGCCGTCCCCCAACAGCACGGTAGCAGGGCATTCGGCCCCCGACGAGCCCGTGGCTCCTCTGGCCACTGAAAAAAAGCAACTCGAGCAAGAGATCTGTGCTACAAGTAAGGCTCAAAATGTCACAGCGCTTGACTCAGACAAAGGGCCAAAGAAGGTCGTGGTAACAGAGAAAAAGCTTGAAGAGTTCCCTGAAAATGTTACAAAGGAAGTCACTGTAACAAGAAAGGCCGAGAAGGGACCTTCGAATGAAACACAGGAAAACATTGTTGTTGAGCGGAAGACTGTCCACGATATAGACTCAGACAGTGGTAACCCGAAGAAGAATGTCACTATAGAGATTGAGTCAGAAGATAAGGTTTGCGACAATACGACAGAGCATGTCACAAAGCCCACTGCTGAGCCTGTCGAAACCAACCAAAGCAAACACGACTTGGAAACGGAAGTTGAACACTTGAAGCACGAAGAAGAAAAGGTAAAGAAAGAACTGAAGAAAGAAGAGGCAAAGACCGGAAAGGTTGTGCCTGTTAACGAAACAGAAGCGGTAGAAAACAAAACAAAAGAAGACGGTAAAGCCCGGAAAGGTTGTGCCTGTTAACGAGACAGAAGCGGTAGAAAACAAAACAAAAGAAGAGGCAAAGACCGAAAAGGTTGTGCCTGTTAACGAGACAGAAGAGGTAGAAAACAAAACAAAAGAAGAGGCAAAGACCGGAAAGGTTGTGCCTGTTAACGAAACAGAAGCGGTAGAAAACAAAACAAAAGAAGAGGCGAAGACCGGAAAGGTTGTGCCTGTTAACGAAACAGAAGAGGTAGAAAACAAAACAAATGAACAAGTATCCTGCGATGCTTGTCGTAGAGAACTTGTGATGCTAAAGTCAATAAACAGAAAACTGCTTGCGGCGCTGAAAAAGCTGCTGATGAAAATGACCCCCGAGATGAGGGAGCATACCGCCAAGATAATACTACATGAGGCCGCTCCGCCATTGGAGTCAAGAGAGAAGCCTGTGAACGCCACGCGCGCCGAGGCGGAGACACCAACTGCAGCCAAGACTAAGCAGGAGGCTGTAGAGGCGAAGCCCATCATTGCTAAAGAGGCGACAGAGGCGTAACCTGTCTCGCGAGGCTCTTGTGAGAGTTTTGAGAGAGTCTTGTCGCAGTGGCCTCGTGGCGTTACGGCAAACAGCATGCCTCTGCTGATATGAGGCCTGGTTACTCTTATTATTTTGTCTTTAATTAACATTTCTAACCATCACTCACTCTCATTATTATCATTGTTATTATTATTATTATTATTATTATTATTATTATTATTATTATTATCATTATTATTATTATCTCACGAAGACGTTTCAAATATGATGTCTACTGTGCGTAGATCCCTCACACGTTGATACCTGCCTGTACTAAGTGTCTGTCTCCACAAGGGCGAGGATAACAAAACTACTGGCCTTACGAGTTTTCATGTTGCATTGGGAACCTCTGACAAATATAATAGTTAACCTTCAAAAGTTTTTTTCTTGCCCGTCGAAAGAAAATTTAAGAGGAAGTGGTAGACTATGCTATTAGTTCATTCTTTTTCTACGATATACAACGATTTCTGTCTGTCTGTCTACCTATATATCAACAACCTGGCAATGCACACAGGGTGATCCAGACAAAGCACCACACGTTCACACATCATTCACACTCCGGCCCCTGGTGGAAAGAGTTTCGTGAACCTCTCTCTCTCTCTCCTCTCTCTCTCTCTCTCTCTCTCTCTCTCTCTCTCTCTCTCTCTCTCTCTCTCTCTCTCCTCTCTCTCTCTCTCTCTGTCTCACACACACACACACACACACACACACACACACACACACACACAACAACAACAACAACAACAACAACAACAGCAACAGCTGGCCACATCCATTCATCTCAACTATATATTTACAAGTCATCGCCTCTACTCGCATCATGAAGCTTTACAATATTGGAAACACTGGACCAAATTTTTATAAGCAACTACAGGAAAAAAAAAAAAAAAAGGAGGGTTAAAAGAACAAACTGACCAATGCCTCGTCAGTATGGTGTCAAGAAGAGGCTGTGGTCCCTAAGAAAGATCTCTGAGCGTTTTGTGACTGAAGAAATGTGCCAGATAGCAATGAAATGTATAATATTAGTGTATCCTGTTTTGGTTTCACACTAGGCCTACTATTTTCAAACTCTTCAGTGTTTTGGTTTCATTTCATTGACGAGTTTCCAGTCAAAGTTAGTCATGTTTTTATAGTTTTATTTATTTAATTGTTATTGTTATTATTATTATTATTATTATTTTTATTATTATTATTTATTTATTTTTTTTTACTCTATAGTTTATGGAGGATTCTGAATTGTCAATAGTAAAAACATCCACAAGAACTTGCAAGGAAGTTTGCCTCATTGGAATCTGTAAATTAATAAAAGATAACACGAGAACATAAGGGGTGTGCACTGGTGCTTTTATTATTCTACTAATAGTTCATGGAGGATTCCGCTTTATCAGTGGTAGAAACATCCACAAAAATCTGACTAATCTCTTGCCTCGTTGGAATCTGTAGGTTAATGAAAAATAACACAAGAGGTTTCAATTGAGTTTTTGTTATTTTACTAATTCATGAAGATTCTAATTCTAATTCTAATCTAGTTATTCTAATAATTTATGGAGATTCTGCCTAATCAATGATAAAAGCATCCACAAGAACCTGACTAATCTATGTGGCCTTTAATGAGAAGCTTGTCTTGGTGGAATCTATACAAAAGATGGCACAAGAACATAAGGGAGGCTGAAAGAAGCCAGCAGGCCTCAACGTAGCAGTCTTTGTATTATAACGGATATTTGTCCACCTAACACCTTCACCTCAAGCTTCCTATTGACTGCACTCAGAACACGGTGTGGTGGTAACTGTGGTCGTTTGGTTCCCCTGTGCCATACTACTACTACTACTACTACTACTACTACTACTACTACTACTACTACTACTACTACTACTACTACTGTACTGTTACTGTTACTACTACTAACCTAACTTAGCATAGCATAACTACTACTACTACTACTACTACTACTACTACTACTACTACTACTACTACTACTGCTGCCACTACTGCTATTTGGACAAACTCCATGAGCAACCTGATGGAATCCTTTCATACATCACTTTCTTACAAGATGCCCTAACCACCTGATTATATATATTTGTTTATTTTAATTATTCATCTGCTAGTTATCTTTTAATTTATTTGATTAATTTTATTTTTCCCTTTATCATTTCTAGATAAACTATAGAAAAAAAAAACTGCAACTTAAGCGTTCCCTAACATTCTTAATAGTAAATAAGTTAATAAATAGATAAAAAAAAAAGGTATTACTTTATTAAGCTCAGGCGTCCCGTAAAACACTAAAGCATAATGCACTAAGCAGTTATCGTACCAACTTCTTACCAGCGAGATACGATAGTCTGAAACAACCACATTATATTATTTTCCCTACATCTTTTCCCTCGTCCAAATCCTCCTTTTATTTCACTGGTTATTTCTTAAGGATATATTTTAAGTTGACTCATAAGTGTGCAATATGTACAATAACTAAGCAATTTTCGTACGATAGTCTTAAACAAAACACATTATATATTTCCCCCACATTTTTTCTCTCATCCAAATCTTCGTATCATTTCACTGGCCATCGCTCAAGGATATACACTTCAAAGATGATACAAAAGTTCGCGCCATGTCTCCTACTGCCGCCCAAACACGGCAGTACCTGGCGCACGGATGCAGTGACTAATATACCGCAGAGGACAAGAGTGACTGATGTAGTGGTCAATAATATGGATGGCTCCTTAATGATTATGTGTGACGTGTACTGTGTTTGCTTCTCTGCTTCCTTCTGTCTATCTGTCTGTCTGGCTGTATGTATGTATGTATGTATGTATGTATGTATGTCTCTTTCTTTGTTTTTGTTTGTCTGTCCGTCTGTTTAGTTGGCTGATATTGTTTTTTTTTTTCTCTTCTCTCTCTCTCTCTCTCTCTCTCTCTCTCTCTCTCTCTCTCTCTCTCTCTCTCTCTCTCTCTCTCTCTCTCTCTCTAATTCAAATAATTTAGCATATACAGGGGATCCTCGGTTTACGCCTCGATCTACGGCGTTTCGTGGTTACATCGCCATCTCTCATAAATTTACGAATACGTCGGCTTTGTTTACGTTCGCCGGGGTTTTTTTTTTTTTTTTATGTAGGAAGGATACTGGCCAAGGGCAACAAAAATCTAATAAAAAAATGCCCACTGAAATGCCAGTCCCTTAAAAGAGTCAAAGCAGTGGTCAAAAATTGGTGGATAAGTGTCTTGAAACCTCCCTCTTGAAGGAATTCAAGTCATAGGAAGGTGGAAATACAGAGGCAGGCAAGGAGTTCCAGAGTTTACCAGAGAAAGGGATGAATGATTGAGAATACTGGTTAACTCTTGCATTAGAGAGGTGGACAGAATAGAGGTGAGAGAAAGAAGAAAGTCTTGTGCAGCGAGGCCGCGGAAGGAGGGGAGACATGCAGTTAGCAAGATCAGAAGAGCAGTTGGCATGAAAATAGCGGTAGAAGACAGCTAGATATGCAACATTGCGGCGGTGAGAGAGGGGCTGAAGACAGTCAGTTAGAGGAGAGGAGTTGATGAGACGAAAAACTTTTGATTCCACCCTGTCTAGAAGAGCAGTATGAGTGGAACCCCCCAGACATGTGAAGCATACTCCATACATGGACGGATAAGGCCCTTGTACAGAGTTAGCAGCTGGGGGGTGAGAGAAACTGGCGGAGACGTCTCAGAACACCTAACCTAATGGTTGTACGCCATTTTGGATTGTGCTATATTCGCTTTCTTTCGTTTGTGTTGTCTTTTGGGAACTTATTGCATTTCATTATGGCTCCTCTGATGGCAGTGCTTCGAAGGAAAGGAAAGCCATCTCCTTGGAAGTGAAATTAGATATAATAAAACACTCGGCAATGGGCGAAACATCGACGAACATTGGCCAGCTGTTTAGCCTAAGTCGCACGACTGTCTCGACGATCATCGGCGATAAAAAGCGTATACTTGAACATGTGAAAGGCTCTGCTTCTAAGAAATCAACTATGATTACAAAGCAGCGTAGTGGTCTCATTATTAAGATGGAAAATTTATTAGTGCTTTGGGTGGAAGACCAGCATCAACAGCGTATCACAGTGAACCTTATGTTGATTCAGGAGAAGGCTGAAAGATTGTTTGAGACCGTCTGAGGGCCTAGCTGAGTGACACAGGTACTTACGAGTTCCGACTTATGGCGAAAATCGCGTTACGTCGCACCGTAGGACGGAATTCTGACGTAGTCGAGGACCCCCCAATACTATCAAAAGTTATGATACAACAACAACAACAACAACAACAACCATCACCACCACCACCACCACCACCATCATCACCACCACCACCACCACCACTACTACTACTACTATTACTACTACTGCTACTACTATTGCTACTTTTTTTTTATATGTAGGAGAGGCACCGGCCAAGGGCAACAAAAATTGCAAAAAAAAAAAAAAAAGCCCGCTAAGGTGCCGGTCTCCGAACAGAGTCGAAAGCGTTAGTAAAAAAACACAGGGTAAGTGTCTTGAAACCTCCCTCTTGAAGGAGTTCAAGTCATAGGAAGCTGGAAATACAAAAGCAGGCGGATATAATGACGATGATGATGATGATGATGATGATGATGATGATGATGATGATGATAATAATGATCATGATGATGATAGTAATGATCATGATGATGATAATAGTAATAATACAAAAATAATAATAATAATAATAATAACAACAACAACAACAACAACTATAGTAATAATAATAATGATAATAATAATAATAATGAGAGAGAGAGAGAGAGAGAGAGAGAGAGAGAGAGAGAGAGAGAGAGAGAGAGAGAAACAAGGGTCACATAGGCATTAACACACACACACACACACACACACACACACACACACACACACAGTCAATTTAAATTCCTACCACACGAGTAACACTCTCTCTCTCTCTCTCTCTCTCTCTCTCTCTCTCTCTCTCTCTCTCTCTCTCTCTCTCTCTCTCTCTCTCTCTCTCTCCCCCTTACTTCTTCCCTGCGTGATGAGAGAAGAAAGAGAAAAATAGAGTGGAAATCAATTAAAATATTAAAAGCAAGCCATATAAAAAGAAATAAAGAAAGAAGAAAAGGAGAAGAACAAGAACAACAAGAACAAGAACAAGAACATACTGGTGTGTTTTGGTGTACCTTTGTTGTCAAGACTGGAATGTCAGCAATTAGTAAACTAGTGAAAACCATTTACCTGTGTTCCCTGTCACCCCGTGTGTGTGTGTGTGTGTGTGTGACTAAGTACCAGTATATAGAGATAGGTAGATAAATAGATAAACTTATTAACTACACATACTAAGGCACAAAATTCAATAGATAAAAATAGATAAGATAGCATGATAATATCCATACAACGTTTATTAAGAGAGGGGGAGATAATTGCTTCCTAACTGCGATGAAACAGCCAGGAATAGAGGTAAGAACTGACCTAGAAATTAACCTAACCTCATTGTCTACGTAACATACACACACACACACACACACACACAGAGAGAGAGAGAGAGAGAGAGAGAGAGAGAGAGAGAGAGAGAGAGAGAGAGAGAGAGAGATTACCACTTCCACCAACATAACACTTAATAAAGAAAGTGGGAATTTAGTGAATGGGTAACAAAGCTTCTAACATCCTGCATTCGGGGAAACCTATAGATACATCACATTCCTGTCTGGTTGCCATGGAGAAGCTAGGATATACATGCCATACGCGCGCCACACACCAAGACCACGCGTGCTCATTCCCTTAAAAAATTCCCGATGTCTTTTTCTATTTTCCTCCACTGATAAGCGTTAGACTGCCTTTGTGGGAATTTAGTGCACCGCAGGGGACAGTTTTAGGTTCCTATTAGCAGGGGATAAGGATAAAACACATGGGAGGAGGAGGAGAAAGGAGGAACGGAGTGGGGTAATGTGGGGGGAAAGAAGCTGAGTGACATTTTCCCCTCATCACCTGATTATTGATTCCGAGCAAGTTTAGATAGCAGGAACGGTCTTAACGAGTGTTATTGGTGGCTATTCCTGTTAAAATGCCCGTGATTCAGTTCCGCTAAGCTCTGTGACGTGTGGAAAGCTGGTATGAGAAAGGGAATCATGTGGAAATGTGGAGGTGTTTGGCATCTGTTCATCCGGGACCTCAGTGGCCGCGAATTCCACAGTAAGGCAAGGAAGCGCGTGAGTAAAGCAAGTGTCCCGCCCCTTACTCCATCCATCCCCTATTACTGTTACTCTTTGCCTGCTGGATATTACCGCCCCAAAGACAGTTAAAGCCACCACACCGCCCAGACACGTAAGTAAATGTGGTGTTCTATACAGAGGCTTGGTTATTGAGTGTGTATAATGGTTAGGTTAGTGTTAGGAGTGGATTGCAATGCGTTTTTTGAGGTTTAATCGCTTTAGGCTTGTGTGATTTCTGATGATTCCTTTCTTAAATGTAAGTATAAGGGGAGGAGCGTTGGTATAAGGAGTGGTGTTCGATTCAGAGGCTCAGGTGCTTAATATGATGGTTTGGTTATTATAATGAGTGTATTGGGATGCGTTATGTGAGGTTATGGTTTTAATTGTTTTGGTGTGTGTGTGTGTGTGTGTGTGTGTGTGTGTGTGTGTGTGTGCTTCGTGTTTATAGGTAAAATGTATTGTAGTGTTTGTCTTTAAGAGATCTAGATGTTTATTTATTTATTTGTTTTTGTTTATTTATTTATTGGTATTCGTAGACCGTAGTGTTATTAGCCACACAATAAATGAGTACAAGATAATGACAGTGGCAATAGTAAATATGATAATAATAATAATAATAATAATAATAATAATAATAATAATAATAATAATAATGAGGACTCTTAGAAACGTGATGATAATGATTTTGTAATGTGGGTGTGTTATTCTTCTTATATGAATGGAAAAGTGTGTTAGTGGTTGTCACGTGGGTAAATTGCGTTCGCGTGTTTCAGAGAGAGAGAGAGAGAGAGAGAGAGAGAGAGAGAGAGAGAGAGAGAGAGAGAGAGAGAGAGAGAGAGAGAGAGAGAGAGAGAGAGGGACAGAGAGACGGGCAAAGAAAGGAACATTTGGAGACGAAAATAATTATTAAAAAAAGACAGACAGACAGACAGACAGACAGACAAAGACAAACATTTACATGCGAAAAGTACGTAATGATGATAGGAAACAGACAGACAGACAGACAGACAGACAGGCGGACACAGACACACGAACACACAGACAAGATATATTTAGACAACAACAACAACAACAACAACAACAACAACAACAAAGCAAAAGGAAAACGAAAAGAAGAAACAAGATAAATACTCAAAAAGAAAACCGAAATGATAATGATAACAACAACAACAACAACAACACACACACACACACACACACACACACACACACACACACACACACACACACACAGTATCCATTCATAACCGGCTATTCTTGTATTATCTGGATTGTACTCGTAATAAACGTACTGAGAGAGAGAGAGAGAGAGAGAGAGAGAGAGAGAGAGAGAGAGAGAGAGAGAGAGAGAGAGAGAGAGAGAGAGAGAGAGAGAGAGAGAGAGAGAGAGAGAGAGAGAGAGAGAGAGAGAATTTGTATGCAGCGTAAAATATTGATGAGTGGGACTGGCCTGAGGATCTGACAAGTGCATGCCTTTGGGTGATGCATTAGTTTGGTTGCTGGAAGTTCCTGAGAGGTGAAGAAGGAATGTGCTGTTAATTCTTATGTTTGGTTTATTTATGT
>NC_087172.1:6772500-6785000 GCF_035594125.1 Scylla paramamosain | reverse complement strand
AGAAACAACAACACACACACACACATACATACACACACACACACACGCTGGGAGTGAGCGAGAAATGAGGTCATGGTGAGGGTGAGGATTCGCGAGGAGTGACGTGCAGATGATCCTCCCCCTCCAAGGGCTGGGCACCCACTGAATCCAGGCCAGAGAGGGCTGGATTGTGCTGGTGGTGGTATTTATAAAGGTATATTTTTTTTTATTAAGGTTTAGTGTATGTAATGTTTTTTAATTCATTTTTATTGATTTGTGTTCTTATTTGTTTGATTTTTTTTATTAGTTATTGCTGTTTTTCATTTGTTAGTTTGTTTGTTTTATTATTGTAGTTTTTCGTTTGTTCGTTTGTTGTTATAAGTTTTTTTTATATATGATTTCGAGATGAATAGAAAAGATTACTACTACTACTACTACTACTACTACTACTACTACTACTACTACTACTACTACTACTACTACTACTACTACTACAACCACCACCACCACCACAACTACAACTACTCCCAATGATGATGATGATGATGATAATAATAATAATAATAATAATAATAATAATAATAATGATAATAATAATAATAATAATAATAATAATAATAA
This sequence comes from Scylla paramamosain, assembly GCF_035594125.1. NCBI lineage: Eukaryota > Metazoa > Arthropoda > Malacostraca > Decapoda > Portunidae > Scylla > Scylla paramamosain. The sequence continues at coordinate 6,784,400 of NC_087172.1, read as the reverse complement.
TAATAATAATAATAACAATAACACCACTCGTACTACTACTGATGTTGTTGTTCCTGTTGCTGCATTTAATAGTACCACTTCACATACTTAAGCACACACACAGACACACACACACACACACACACACACACACACACACACACACACACACACACACACACACACACACACACACATGGCGTTCCCCTCTCTTCTAATGATCGATATGGAATTTTCAGCATGCAGGAGGAGGAGGAGGAAGAGGAGGAAGAGGAGGAGGAGGAGGAGGAGGAGGAGGAGGAGGAGGAGGAGGAGGCGAGGGGTGTCAGTAGATTCGTTCACTTTTCTTTTCCTTGTTTCTGCAATGGTTTGTGTGGGAATGAACTGCAAAAATTCCTCTTCTTTCCGTGCTGTTTGTGTGATTGATGTGATAAGAGGAAAGGTAGTAGTAGTAGTAGTAGTAGTAGTAGTAGTAGTAGTAGTAGTAGTTCTTGTTGTTGTTGTTGTTGTTGTTGTTGTATTATTTTTTTTATTATTATTATTATTATTATTATTATTATTATTATTATTATTATTATTATCATTGGTAGTAATAGAAGTATTAGTAGTAGTAGTAGTAGTAGAATAGTAGTAGTGGTAGTAATAGTAATAGTGGTTGTAGAGTAGTAGAGTAGTAGTAATAGTAAAAAAAAATCAAGAATCAGTGTCACTTAGCTTCTCTACTCATCTCAAAATAAAGAAGAAATAACACACATACTATACCTACAACAAACAAACGAACGAAAAACTACGAACAAAAACATGAACAACCTTACACCTCCAGTCCTCTTAGGCCGGCTTCACACGCTCAGTTTTTTGCTCCGGCTTAACTGCGCAGGCAAAACCGGCACAGCTAAAACGGAATCCCGCTAATGCCTCCACGCAATACAACTTTTGATCAGCATTATCCAGTAAACGACAGTGACGGACGTGATGACGACCTGCGTTGCTGCGCCAGGCTGCGTTATTAAGGAAAGGAGAGAGAGAGAGAGAGAGAGAGAGAGAGAGAGAGAGAGAGAGAGAGAGAGAGAGAGAGAGAGAGAGAGAGAGAGAGAGAGAGAAAGGTCAGAATTAAAAAAAAAAAAAAAAAAATGGCTGTGGAAGAGAAAGCAGTTTTGAAGATGAATCTATTGGAGGAGCTGAAGTGTGAGAGTGATGACTGGTACAATTACCTTCGTATGACAGAGAAACCTTATTTGCATTTTTTATTCTTAATTGCTCCTTTGATTGAAGGAAAAGACACATGCATGAGGAAAGCCTTTACCCCTGATGGTCTGACTCAGATTTCTCAGAATTCTGGCATCAGAAAGATCCTGTAATGATGTACGGTACACGTGCAGCAATGCCACCACCGGCGATGAGTGAAGTATACCTATCCTGTAATTTTTTTCACATGCTGATCTTTTTTTGTCTCTATCTGAATAAAACTTGTTTTTGATTTTCCACAAGCATTCATGGCTTCTGTAAACTTCAATTAACTTCTCTAAAAACACCCTCGATCAGTTCCGCATGTCAGACACCCTGACGTCACCGCCATGCGGTGCAGACGGAGCACATTGTTGGATTTGTCTCCACACGCTCCGGTTTAACTACACAGTTCAAAATTGTACAGTTAACTTTTCTGTCATCGACAGATATCGCACAGGCCAAGATTTTGGACCGTACAGTTAAAACTGCACGAACAATTCTCCATCTACTTGCTCGTTTGAACTGTGCAGCTTCTGTCTGTGCAGTTAAGCCGGAGCTAAACACTGAGCGTGCATAGCCGGCACTAGTCCCTGCCTCTTCTCTGTGTCTGGTTCCTGAGAGAGATGTGAACACTGGGACCACTCATGGGAGAACTCTGCTTTTTCTTGTTTTTTTTTTTTTTTGTGAGGATTTGTTAGTGGAAGCTCAATTGTTGTTGTTGTTCGTTTCCTTGTTCTTGTTCTTTTTCTTTTCCTTTTCTTTCTTCCTTTCCTTCTTCTTCTTCTTCTTCTTCTTCTTCTTCTTCTTCTTCTTCTTCTTCTTCTTCTTCTTCTTCTTCTTCTTCTTCTTCTTCTTCTTCTTCTTCTTCTTCTCCTCCTCCTCCTCCTCCTCCTCCTCCTCCTCCTCCTCCTCCTCCTCCTCCTCCTCCTCCTCCTCCTCCTCCTCCTCACTTATGGCGGAGAGGATCAGTACAAATAATGACTCGTCTTCTGACACCTCCTTTGTCTTGCTCTAAATTACCGAGAGAGAGAGAGAGAGAGAGAGAGAGAGAGAGAGAGAGAGAGAGAGAGAGAACATTTGATAATATTTTAGGAAGTCGTGTGTAATGTATTTAGTTCTCATTCCTCCTCCTCCTCCTCCTCCTCCTCCTCCTCCTCCTCCTCCTCCTCCCTCTTAGCACACCTGAACACACACACACACACACACACACACACACACACACACACACACACACACACACACACACACACACACACACACACACACACTTTAATGGTATTTCTTCGTAATTTCTTCCCGTCTCCTTTCATGTGGAAGTGGAAGTAGCTCTCCTGTAGTGATATGTATTAAATTGCTCCTTTTATCCTTTGTTTATTGATTTACTTGTTTATTTGTCTTTAACTATCTGTCTGTCTGCCTGTCTATCTGTTTACCTATCTGTGTCTGTCTATCTGTCTATCTCTGTCTGTCTGTCTGTCTGTCTGTCTGTCTGTCTGTCTATCTATCTATCTATCTATCTATCTGTCTGTCTATCTGTCTGTCTGTCTATCTGTCTGTCTATCTGTCTGTCTGTCTGTCTGTCTGTCTATCTATCTATCTATCTATCTATCTATCTATCTATCAATCTATCTATCTACCATTTCTCTCTCTCTCTCTCTCTCTCTCTCTCTCTCTCTCTCTCTCTCTCTCTCTCTCTCTCTCTCTCTCTCTCTCTCTCTTTTGGTGTTAATTGAACTAAATTAAAGTAACATACTACTACTACTACTACTACTACTACTACTACTACTACTACTACTACTACTACTACTACTACTACTACTACTATTACCACTACCACCACCACCACCACCACCACCACCACTACCACCACCACCACCGCCAACAACAACAACAACAACAACAACAACAACAACAACAACCCATTTATTCACCAGTCATTTCCTTCAGTTCACCACTTTTTCTCACTTTGCCCTGAATAAAAAAAAATAATAATAATAAAAGAAAATTGAGGACAAGTATGATGGACGAAGCCAGAAGGTCACGACGTATCAGAAGCATTGGAGAGAGCATTGGGAGAGGGAATCGAAGGTCAGGAGCATGGCTGGGGCATTGGAGGAAGGATTTGGAAGCATAGTGTTAGACATCTGGAGTTGGGTTAGGTTAGGTATGGTTAGGTTAGGTTAAGTTAGGTTAGATTGGTTAAAGTTAGGTTAGGTTTTGTTAGGTTAGGTTAGGTATGGTGAGGTTAGGTTAGGTTAGGTTAGGTTAGGTTAAGTTAGGTTAGATTGGTTAAAGTTAGATTAGGTTTGGTTAGGTTAGGTTTTGTTAGGTTAGGTTAGGTATGGTGAGATTAGGTTAGGTTAAGTTAGGTTAGATTGGTTAAAGTTAGGTTAGGTTTGGTTAGGTTAGGTTAGGTATGGTGAGGTTAGGTTAGGTTAGGTTAAGTTAGGTTAGATTGGTTAAAGTTAGGTTAGGTTTGGTTAGGTTAGGTTTTATTAGGTTAAGTTAGGTTAAGTTAGGTTAGATCTGATTGGGTTAGGTTAGATTAGGTTAAGTTAGGTTAGATTTGCTTTCGTTAGGTTAAGTTAGGTTAAGTTAGATTAGATCTGATTGGGTTAGGTTAGATTAGGTTAAGTTAGGTTAGGTTAGGTTAGGTTAGGTTAGGTTAAGATAGGTTAGATCTGATTGGGTTAGGTTTGGTTAGGTTTAGTTAGATTCAGTTAGGTTAGGTTTGGGTTTAATTAGGTTTGATTAGATTTCCTCAGATTAGTTAGGCTAGTTTAGTTGCGTTAGATTATATTGTATTAGGTTAAGTTAAATTAGTTTAAGTTAGGTTACGTTAGATTAAGTTGCGTTAGACTATGTTGCATTAGTTAGTTTTTTTTGTTTTTTTTTGTTGCTTAGGATACGTTAAGTTAGTTTGTATTAGGTTAAATTAGGCTAGGTCTATTTCTGTTGTGTGATTTTAAAATAGGTTAGTCTGGGTTAGATTAGGTCAGGAGCATAGCGAGAGCATTAGAACAGGAAGTTAACACTGTATCTATAATCAGCTAGACATAAGGAGCTCTGGTTTTGTTTTGTTAGGTTACGTTAAGGTAGGAGCATAAAGCAGAGCAGGGAGTTAGGATCATACCTATAAAGCATTGTGCGTGAGGAGCATTGGGACTGGAAGAGAGAGAGAGAGAGAGAGAGAGAGAGAGAGAGAGAGAGAGAGAGAGAGAGAGAGAGAGAGAGAGAGAGAGAGAGAGAGAGAGAGAGAGAGAGAGCATATTCAAATCGTTCAATAGGGGTAATTATAATTTGCCAACATAATCTCTCTCTCTCTCTCTCTCTCTCTCTCTCTCTCTCTCTCTCTCTCTCTCTCTCTCTCTCTCACCTGTTGTCGCTACCCAAGATCACACCTACACAAAAAAAAAAAAAAAAAAAACACACACCTGCAAGACAAACACACCTGCACGTACCGACACCAGAAGTCTCCCCTGACACATCTTAATGAATAGCAGGTGGTGGTTGCCGGCCAGGTGTGCGTGACGTGAGCAGCGGCATTCCAACCACAAGGAGTCACTTCACATTGGTAACACTTGCAGCCTTTCAGTGCACCGCGTGACGTGACAGGGAATGGTGACTTGCTTGGAATGATTTTTTTTTTTTCATATTTTTTTCGTCTTCTCTTTTGTTTTTCTTTATTTTTCGTCGTCTTGTTTTTCGTCTTTTCTTTGTTTTTTTCATCTTTTTTTATGTCTTTGTTCTCTATCGTCTTCTTTCTATCCTTTTTTTTTTCGTTGCACAAGAGAAGAGTCAAGGGCGAACAAAATCTAATTCAGGATAATGAAGAGAAAATAATGGCTTGTCAATTCTCTCTCTCTCTCTCTCTCTCTCTCTCTCTCTCTCTCTCTCTCTCTCTCTCTCTCTCTCTCTCTCTCTCTCTCTCTCTCTCTCTCTCTCTCTCTCTCTCTCTCTCTCTCTCTCTCTCTCTCTCTCTCTCTCTCTCTCTCTCTCTACCTACCACGTGAACTTAGCAAGATAAATGTAGTACTTGTGTATATACCCCCGGATGCGGATGAATCTATAGCAGCTGATACACTAGAAAACTGTGTTACAAACTGTGAAAAACGAACAGCGCAATAATTGTTTTAGGTGATTTTAATCATTGCGATTTTCAAGGAAAAGTCCCTACGTACTACCAAACAGTGCATTGTTCCACAAGAGGCAACGTTGCACTAGATAAGATGTATTGTAACATTAAGGATGGATACAAAGTTTTTAAACGACCTAATAATGAAAATGGAGACCATAACATGCTATATTGTGTTCCTACATATAAACAGCTACTGAAAAGAGTTAAACCGAAAGAAATTGAAATTAGAGAATGGGATGATAATAACAGGCAACAACTACAAGCGTGTTTTGAGTGTACAGACTGGTCTGTCCTGATAGAAAACGGAATTGACATCAACACCAACTTAGATATTTTCGATGGTTATTTCCACTTCTGCTTTGATATGATCGTACCTACCAAGAAAATAAAGATATACCCAAACAATAAACAATGGATTAATACAGAGCTAAAATCTATGCTAAATGAAAAACACAGACTCGAGCGTAATAGAAGTGATGCTGAAAGAAGAATATTGCAAAGAAACATAGATAAGAAAATATCTGATTCTAAAAGAATATACAAAGAAAAAGTTGAAGGCTTGTTTAAGACAAATAGAGTAAAAGACGCTTGGAAGGGACTTAAAACACTGTGTGGGCACAAGAAGAAACAGAGTGTGCCTGAACCAGAAAATATCAACACATATGTAAACGAAATGAACGCGTTCTTTGCGAGATTTGAAAGCCATGATTTCAGTGATGCGTGTAATGAGGTAATGACAGAAATTCAATCTCATAATGATGAAAGAATAATAATTAGGCAAGAAGACGTGCAGAAGTCCCTGCAGAATATACGGGCAGGTGAAGCTAAAGGGCCAGACGGAATGCCTGCTATGGTACTTAAACATTGTGCAAAACAACTGACACCCGTACTGACAACATTATTTCAGGATTCAGTAGATCAGGGAGTGGTACCTTATAAATGGAAGGAATCTGAAGTAAAACCTATTGCAAAAATTAACTGTTCAAAAGATCCCAAAGATTTTAGACCTGTAGTATTAACATCTAATATTATGAAATGTTTAGAAAGTGTATTGAAAAATTACATCTGTGAAAAAAAAACTAATAATATAAAAGACCCTATGCAGTTTGCTTATTGTAATAATAGGAGTGTACAGGATGCAACACTTACATTATTGAATGATGTTAACATTTAGATAAGCCCAAATCACAAATTAGAGATTTATTGATTTTAGTTCAGCATTTAATATAATGCAACCTCATATTCTGCTCAATAAAATGCTAGAAATGGGTGTAAATAGAAATATCTTAAAATGAATTTTTAGCTTTTTATCCCAGAGACCCCAGTATACCAATGTAAACAATGTTAAGTCTGATGTGATATTAACTAACACAGTAGCCCCACAAGGTTGTGTGTTGTCCCCTGTTCTTTTCACCTTGTACACAGATGATTGTAGAAGTGGAATTGATGACTGTACTATTGTAAAATATGCTGATGATACAGTTATCGTAGGAAAAATTGTAAATGATAATTATGAAGGCTATTTAACTCAGGTTAAAAAATTTGTTGATTGGAGTAAACAAAATTTTTTGGAGCTCAATGTAAAGAAAACTAAGGAGATGATATTTGATTTCAGAACTAAAAATAAACATGTACCAGACCTATTAACAATTAGAGAAGAAAACGTAGAAAGAGTAAACCAGTATAAGTATCTGGGCTTTATGATCGATGACCAGTTGAAGGGCAGTGTCAATACAGATATGGTGTCAAGGAAATATAACCAAAGACTACACTTTGTACGTATTTTGTGCAACTTACATGTAGGTAAAGTGATCATTAGCCTATTCTACAAATCATTGTTGGAATCAGTCCTAAACTTTTCGATCACTGCCTGGTATGAAAAGCTTACCTGTAAAGATAAAAATAAGCTGGGAAGGATTGTTAAGAAGGCAGGAAAATTAGGTGCACAGACCATATCATTAGATAAGCTCTATCAGACAGGTACAATGAAACAAGTGGACAGAATAATGAAAGATATCACTCATCCGCTACATAACTGTTACACATATCTAAAATCTGGTAGAAGGTTGGCTCTGCCCATGCAGCGTACTGACAGATATAGGAAGTCATTTGTGCCTAAAAGCATTCTCCTTTTCAATCATCTATCATCACTATAATTTTGAGATTTAAGTATTCATGGTTACTGTATGTGATGGTTCATGATGAGGGCAGAAATAGCCCGATATTGCATGTATACGAAGCCCATGTAATGACTCTTTTCTTAATGTTTTATTGTTTTATTGTTTTACTGATTTTATTTACTTTTTAATGTTATGTATAAGCAACTACTAGGGAGCTCTTAAGCCAAAATGAATTTCATTTGTATTACATTTTGTATTACAACTTGACGAATACATTAAATTATCTTATCTTATCTTATCTCTCTCTCTCTCTCTCTCTCTCTCTCTCTCTCTCTCTCTCTCTCTCTCTCTCTCTCTCTCTCTCTCTCTCTCTCTCTCTCTCTCTCTCTCTCTCTCTCTCTCTCTCTCTCTCTCTCTCTCTCTCTGTTTACCTGTCTGTCCCTGTCTCTTTTTCTGTTTCCTTTATCTGTCTGTCTGTCTGTCTGTCTGTCTGTCTGTCTGTCTGCGTTCCTGTCTCTGTGTGTATTACTCCTCTCCAAACACGATAACAGATTGCCCACTACATAACAACATAATCAATACACAGATGAATGAATGAATAAATAAATAAGGAGATCAGTGTAATAGTGTAATGGACAGTGTGGCTTCCCTCGCATCTAAACATCAGTAAACACAGGGCTTATCTAACGTGCTATTAAGGTTCAAGGTAGGACAGACACCGCCCCTCCTCTATTCCTGCACAAGACTAGGAGAGAATTACTGAAGGTTTAAGCAGGGAGGGAGCATAGAGAGAGAGGTCAGGGAGGGAAGTAAAGAAGTGAAGGAAGGGAGTAAGGGAAGGGAGAGGAAATTACATGATTCAGACTGGAGGAGGAGGAGGAAAATGAGAGTTTAAACAGGAAGAGATGATGAAAGACAGCAAGAGACAAGAGAAAGCAGAGTGAAGGATAAAAAGGAAGAAAGGAAGTAAAGAAGGGGAGAACAACTAATACGATTGATACTGAAGAAAGAGGAGAATGAAGAAGTTTAAACATGAAGAAACTATGAAAAGAAAGGAAGGGAAAAAAAGAAAATAGACTGAAGGATGAAAAAAGGAAGAAAAGACGTTAAGAAGGGCAGAGGAAATTACATGATTCAGGCTGAGGTGAAGGAGGACAATGAAGGAGTTTAAACAGGAAGAGATGGTGAAAAGAAAGGAAGGGAAAGGAGAAGAAAGGAAGTAAAGAAAGGGAGAAGAAATTACATGATTGGAATAAAAGGATGAAAAATGGAGAATTTAAACAAAAGAAAACGATGGCAGATAAAATTGAAAGCAAGAACAGAATGAAGAAAACCGAAGGAAAGATGGAAAGGAGACGAAGAAAAGCGAGAGAGAAGGATGTGATTCAGACTACAGGAGGAGGAGGAGGAATAGAAAGTTGAAACAGTAGATGATAACAAACAAAAAAAGAATAAGAAAGAAGAATGGAAAGGAAGAAAAGAATGAGAGGGAAGTATGTGATTCAGACTACAGAAGAAGGAGGAGGTAGAGTTGGAATAGAAAATTGAAACAGTACGTAGATGATGATAAACAAAATATAAGGAAGAAGGGTTTTTTTTTTTTTTTTTTTTTTTTTTATGTAGGAAGGATACTGGCCAAGGGCAACAAAAATCTAATAAAAAAAATGCCCACTGAAATGCCAGTCCCTAAAAGGGTCAAAGCAGTGGTCAAAAATTGGTGGATAAGTGTCTTGAAACCTCCCTCTTGAAGGAATTCAAGTCATAGGAAGGTGGAAATACAGAAGCAGGCAAGGAGTTCCAGAGTTTACCAGAGAAAGGGATGAATGATTGAGAATACTGGTTAACTCTTGCGTTAGAGAGGTGGACAGAATAGGAGTGAGAGAAAGAAGAAAGTCTTGTGCAGCGAGGCCGCGGAAGGAGGGGAGGCATGCAGTTAGCAAGATCAGAAGAGCAGTTAGCATGAAAATAGCGGTAGAAGACAGCTAGAGATGCAACATTGCGGCGGTGAGAGAGAGGGCTGAAGGACAGTCAGTTAGAGGAGAGGAGTTGATGAGACGAAAAGCTTTTGATTCCACCCTGTCTAGAACAGCAGTATGAGTGGAACCCCCCCAGACATGTGAAGCATACTCCATACATGGACGGATAAGGCCCTTGTACAGAGTTAGCAGCTGCGGGGGTGAGAAAAACTGGCGGGAGACGTCTCAGAACACCTAACTTCATGGAAGCTGTTTTAGCTAGAGATGAGATGTGAAGTTTCCAGTTCAGATTATAAGTAAAGGACAGACCGAGGATGTTCAGTGTAGAAGAGGGGGATAGTTGAGTGTCATTGAAGAAGAGGGGGATAGTTGTCTGGAAGATTGTGTCGAGTTGATAGATGGAGGAATTGAGTTTTTGAGGCATTGAACAATACCAAGTTTGCTCTGCCCCAATCAGAAATTTTAGAAAGATCAGAAGTCAGGCGTTCTGTGGCTTCCCTGCGTGATATGTTTACCTCCTGAAGGGTTGGACGTCTATGAAAAGACGTGGAAAAGTGCAGGGTGGTATCATCAGCATAGGAGTGGATAGGACAAGAAGTTTGTTTTAGAAGATCATTAATGAATAATAAGAAGAGAGTGGGTGACAGGACAGAACCCTGAGGAACACCACTGTTAATAGATTTAGGAGAAGAACAGTGACCGTCTACCCACAGCAGCAATAGAACGGTCAGAAAGGAAACTTGAGATGAAGTTACAGAGAGAAGGATAGAAACCGTAGGAGGGTAGTTTGGAAATCAAAGCTTTGTGCCAGACTCTATCAAAGGCTTTTGATATGTCCAAGGCAACAGCAAAAAAGTTTCACCAAAGTCTCTAAAAGAGGATGACCAAGGACTCAGTAAGGAAAGCCAGAAGATCACCAGTCGAGCGGCCTTGACGGAACCCATACTGGCGATCGAATAGAAGGTTGTGAAGTGATAGATGTTTAAGAATCTTCCTGTTGAGGATAGATTCAAAAACTTTAGATAAGCAGGAAATTAAAGCAATAGGACGGTAGTTTGAGGGATTAGAGCGGTCACCCTTTTAGGAAACAGGTTGAATGTAGGCAAACTTCCAGCAAGAAGGAAAGGTAGATGTTGACAGACAGAGCTGAAAGAGTTTGACTAGGCAAGGTGCAAGCACGGAGGCACAGTTTCGGAGAACAATAGGAGGGACCCCATCAGGTCCATAAGCCTTCTGAGGGTTTAGGCCAGCGAGGGCATGGAAAACATCATTACGAAGAATTTTAATACGAGGCATGAAGTAGTCAGAGGGTGGAGGAGAGGGGAGGAACAAGCCCAGAATCGTCCAAGGTAGAGTTTTTAGCAAAGGTTTGAGCAAAGAGTTCAGCTTTAGAAATAGATGTGATAGCAGTGGTGCCATCTGGTTGAAGTAGAGGAGGGAAAGAAGAAGAAGCAAAGTTATTGGAGATATTTTTGGCTAGATGCCAGAAATCACGAGGGGGAGTTAGATTCTTGAAAGGTTTTGACATTTTCTGTTAATGAAGGAGTTTTTGGCTAGTTGGAGAACAGACTTGGCATGGTTCCGGGCAGAAATATAAAGTGCATGAGATTCTGGTGAAGGAAGGCTTAAGTACCTTTTGTGGGCCACCTCTCTATCATGTATAGCACGAGAACAAGCTGTGTTAAACCAAGGTTTAGAAGGTTTAGGACGAGAAAAAGAGTGAGGAATGTACGCCTCCATGCCAGACACTATCACCTCTGTTATGCGCTCAGCACACAAAGACGGGTCTCTGACACGGGAAGCAGTAGTCATTCCAAGGAAAATCAGCAAAATACCGCCTCAGGTCCCCCCAACTAGCAGAGGCAAAACGCCAGAGGCACCTTCGCTTAGGGGGATCCTGAGGAGGGATTGGAGTGATAGGACAAGATAAAGATATGAGATTGTGATCGGAGGAGCCCAACGGAGAAGAAAGGGTGACAGCATAAGCAGAAGGATTAGAGGTCAGGAAAAGGTCAAGAATGTTGGGCGTATCTCCAAGACGGTCAGGAATACGAGTAGGGTGTTGCACCAATTGCTCTAGGTCATGGAGGATAGCAAAGTTGTAGGCTAGTTCACCAGGATGGTCAGTGAAGGGAGAGGAAAGCCAAAGCTGGTGGTGAACATTGAAGTCTCCAAGAATGGAGATCTCTGCAAAAAGGGAAGAGGGTCAGAATGTGCTCCACTTTGGAAGTTAAGTAGTCAAAGAATTTCTTATAGTCAGAGGAGTTAGGAGAGAGGTATACAGCACAGATAAATTTAGTATGAGAATGACTCTGTAGTCGTAGCCAGATGGTGGAAAACTCGGAAGATTCAAGAGCGTGGGCACGAGAGCAGGTTAAGTCATTGCGCACATAAACGCAGCATCCAGCTTTGGATCGAAAATGAGGATAGAGAAAGTAGGAGGGAACAGAAAAGGGGCTA
>NC_087172.1:6735000-6767500 GCF_035594125.1 Scylla paramamosain | reverse complement strand
TCCAAGTGTCGATGTGAGTCACCTGTGTTTAGTATAATTGTAATGAAGTAACTGTTGTATCATCATCCATATTCTCTCTTAATATTGCTACATAAATACTTAAATTACATATATACTACCTACATACATCATTATCACCATCCTTTACAGTAATACCGTTGAACTCTTCCATTCATCTCTGTTTATTTCCGTCTCCTTTAGGCCTTTGGTCCTGAGCCTCTCATCTTATACCTCTGTCTAATTGTGTCTGCCCCGCCTCCTCAGTCACGCATGACCCGAGCGGTGTCTGTATTCACTGCAGCCTGCGGTGGGTTGTCATGCACGTCGTGGCGAGGCGAGGCAGCACGGCACAGGTTCAGTAGCAGCGGGCCTCCTCTACGCCCTAAGATTCTTGTAACTTGTGTTGTGTTGCGTCTTCCTCAGTCCTGACTCAGGCTTTCTGTTACAGCGGTGCGAGGCGTGAATCTTGAGGCTTCCTGCATCGCCTCCCGTCTGTCGTGAGCCGCGGCATCTCTCCTGGACCACCACCACCACCACCACCACGCGCCACAGCGGACCATTCAGCTCACCACGCCACACCTCAACCTCTAAAAGATGTGAAAGATGTGTGTATTCGATGGTGAGTGAACGCGCACACCGCCACCAGCGCCAAGCACCCCAGGCCGCAGTGACCGCCGCCTCGCCTTGCAGACGCCTGTGTGTAGGATGTGATCCCGGCGCATGGTGTTCGCTAAGGTAATGGTGGCAATGGGGCGTGACCTCGGTAAGGGCTGAGGTCCCCGCGGCCCGCTGCACCTCACGCCCCTGCCTGGCCACGTGACGATGCCCAGGGGCGGTTCGCACGTCTCGGTGGTGGCGGCAACGGGCATGAACGCGAGACTCCCGGGGAAGGTGAGGACCTGTCCTTCGCTGTTGGTCACCTCCGCCAGATGGAGGACTCTCTGAACGCCCCTGCACGTTCCCCTGAGCGAGATGCGGGGCGCGGGCAGCGGGCGGAAGCAGGAGCATTCCCCTGAAGACGAAGGCTTCCAGAACTCCTCCCGGCGCCCCTCAGACGCTGAGGACGAGGAGAGCGTGAGCACCATGATGAGCGAGACGCCGCCCCAGCTGAGCCACCGCGAGCCCGGGGACATGCTGGAGGTGTACGCCGACGGGGATTTTGAGGATGGGGAGGAGGAAGAGGAGGAGGAAGAGGAGGACGCCCTGGAGCTGGTGGTGGAGACGCTGACCGGGGACTCCTACCGCGTGAGGGTCTCCCAGTGGGACACCGCGGCGAGCCTGAAGGACCTGCTGTACCGCACGCAAGGTATTCTGACTATTCTCCCTTCCCTCCCTCCCAACACACCCTGTCACCTCCCTCAGGCATCCACCTCAGGAGACGCCAATATCTATTTTAGTTCTTTATTGGCATTGATTTAGTCTACATTCTCTCTCTTCTCAGTGTATTTTTTGGTGTCTATACTCCTTAGGGTTCATTCTTTTTCTGTTCGTATTTCTGGTGTCAATCTTCTATTCCTATTCTGATCCCTTCCTGTCTATCACACCGTCACCTCCCTCAGGCATCCACCCCAGCCACCAGCACCTCATCCTGCGGGACCGCGAGCTGGTGGATGACGCGTGCCTCATCGACCAGCAGGTGGTGGACGGCTCCACGCTGCGGCTGGTGCTGGCCATCCGCGGGGGGCCCATCAACGCACGCCGCCTGCCCACCCACGAGGACCTGCTGCTGCGTGACATCACCGACCACTTCGAGAACGCCAGGTGGAGGAAAAAAGGGGAAAAGAAAGAATTAAGTGTGAAGGAGGGGAAGAGAAAAAGGATCAAGAGTGAAAGTAAAGGATTAAGGGTGAAAAAAAAGGATTAAAGGTGAAAGAAGGGGAAGTAGGAAGGAATTAAGGGTGAAAGAAAGGATGAAAGGTGGAGGAAAAGTATCAAGGGTGAAAGTAAAGGAATAAGGATGAAAGAATGGGAATAATGAAAGGATTAAGGATGAAAGTAAAGGATTAAGGGCGAAAAAAAGGGATCAAGAGTGGAGGTAAAGGACTAAGTGTGAAAGAATGGCAAGAAGGAAATGACTGAGGGTGAAAGAAAGGAAAAAAAGTGAATAATGCTATGTCCTCTTCAAATTAGGAGAGCAATCTTAAACAAAAAAAGTGTGTGTGTGTTTGTGTGTGTGTGTGTGTGTGTGTGTGTGTGTGTGTGTGTGTGTGTGTGTGTGTGTGTGTGTGTGTGTGTGTGTGTGAGTGATATGCCTTGTAAAATCCGCCTTGATTCCTGTGTATGGACCATTTTCTGAAACACCTCCGCACCATTACTTTCGAAAGGCTCTAGTAGAAATCACACAGGTTTCTAAGGGCGTGACTAGTGACAGATTTACGAGATTTCTGCATTATTAACAGGAGAAATACTCTTGAGAACCTGGCTTATCACCTCTGTGGCCTTTGAAAATAGCCGTGGTGAGAGCGAAGCGTTTCTGAATACTGGCCTGTGTGTTGCGTCTCTGTGTGTGTTGGTTTCACTCACACCCCTGAGACTACAACACTGGCGCTCCCTTGCAGTCCTCGGGGGGGCGGCGGGCAGACCTTCACCTTCCTTGTGTTCCACGACGACGAGAACATGAACGTGAATGTGTACCGCGTCATGGAGAACCCCGACGGCTCCTACTCGCCCCTCAACGAGTCCTTCTCTGGCGCCAAGTGAGTGGGGACGAGAGAGAGAGAGAGAGAGAGAGAGAGAGAGAGAGAGAGAGAGAGAGAGAGAGAGAGAGAGAGAGAGAGAGAGAGAGAATTTCATACACCCTACTGAAAAAAAGTTGCATTTAAATAGGAAAGCGGAGAAAGAGATGAGAGTTAGCAAGAAATAAGGAAAATGCCAACACAAATGAATAATGAAAAATAAATAAGAAATGAAGAAAGAAGCGATGTGGATGTGAAGAGTGGCAGGAGTGAAGATGTGGATTAGGTTAAGTTGTGGAGTGTGGTGGTGTGGGGAGAGTAGGTTTGAAGGTGGAATATAGAGGGTGAGTGAGAGGGGCAGGGAGAGTGAGGAAGGGAAAAGGGAAAGGTGGGTGGGGAGATTGGATGTGGAGGATGATTGAGCGAGATGTGGAAGGGAGGATGAGAAAAGGGAAAGAAGGATGGGAGATGAGGGAGAGGGGAGAGTGGGTGAGGAGGTGGGGTGTGCACGGTGATTGAGAGGGGGGCAGGAAAGGGTGTAGAAGGAAGGGTGGGGAAAGGAAAATACGTAGAAGGGAGAGCAAGGAAAATGCAATAATGTAGAAGGGAGAGTAAGGAAAACAAAATGATGTAGAAGGGATGGTAAGGAAAGAAATATGTAGAAGGGAGGGCGAGGTAATGAAAATAATGTAGAAGGAAAGGTAAAGAAAAGAAAGTATATAGAAGGGAGGGTAGGGGAAGGAAGGTGTGTTGAAGGGATGGTAAGGAAAGAAAATATGTAGAAGAGAGAGTGCGAGAAAGAAAAGGAGAATGGGAAGTGAGGAAAGAAGAGAATGTGACTTGAAGCCTTAATCAAGCCGCGTTTTGTACAGAGTGACTAAGAAAGATAAATATTTCCTTTTTCTAAACTTTATACATTTCGAGAGAGGTGTATTAGGGCACCTCTAGAACTGCATGCATTGTCCAGCCTTATTGGAACCCTCTCTGAGTCACTTGGGGAGCGACAGTATCATTCATTGCACTTAGATAACGAAAGCACTTCTGATGTTTTAGTTATTCATTGGGGAGTTTCCTGTCTCATGCGAGGACGTCAATTCACCTGTGTTGGTGTAAGTATTGGGGAGATTCTTGCTTTGTGGATGTTGGCTTAGTACTGTGATCGAGAAACAGGTGATAGTTAAGGTTAGCCAGACCTCTCGTGTGTGTGTGTGTGTGTGTGTGTGTGTGTGTGTGTGTGTGTGTGTGTTTAACCTGTGTCCTGTCTGCAGCGGGCGTGGCGGGGCGGAGGAGGCTTCGGTGCTCAAGACGCAGCTGACGGAGGAGGAGAAGCGCACCATGGCCCGGATGGCTGACCTGCGCACCGAGATGGACAAGCTCAGGCTGCGCAACAAGGTACAGTGGGGTGTGTGAGGTTGGTCAGCGTGGGGTGCACGTCACGCAGCGCAGAGGGTGCTGGGTGGCTGTGTGCAGTGGAGTGCGTGGCCTTTGTGAGATTGCCAGGCTAAGCAATAAGGAAAAATGATGGTGTTGTTTTTTTTTTTAATTTCATTAGCGTGTAACTTAATGGTAGAGAGAGAGAGAGAGAGAGAGAGAGAGAGAGAGAGAGAGAGAGAGAGAGAGATAGAGAGAGAGAGAGAGAGAGAGAGAGAGAGAGAGAGAGAGAGAGAGAGAGAGAGTCATGCAAATGACCACGTCACATTTCCTTGCAGAAGAAGAAGGACAAGAGGAAGGCAATGGTGAGCAGCACCCACACGTCCCTCAACAGCAGCCTCAGGTCGGTGACTGGTCGCCTGGAGGAGGCCCTCACGCCGCGCCTCGACCTGACGGACATCGCCGGAGGGGGCGCCGCCCACACCACGCCACGGAAACGAAGTGCCGTGAAGCGGCTAGCAGGCGTGCGGCGTGGGTCGCGGCCCACCACGCAGGAGAGATTGGAGATCATGAAGTCCAGCCACGGGCGGCCAACCTTGCGAGAGCTGCCCACCGCCAACCCGCCCGTGCCCGTAGACTTTTCTCGCCGGAAGCCCCTGGAGGCCATCCGCCCCCAGCTGATCGGCGGCCGCCTGGAGGCCGTTGAAGAAATGCTGGGGAGGGGAGAGAGCTCCCCAGAGCAGGGGGGCGCCATTCCCGAGCTGCGACGGGCAGGCAGCAGGAGGCGTGGCCCAACAGGGACGCCCCCAACCCCCCGCTGTACATGCTGCCCGAGGTGGTGTCCTCAGGCAAACACAAGCGCTGGGACCAGGACCGCCTCAACCACTCCCATAACCAGGAGCTGCTGCGTCCCGTGCGCCACACGGCGGGCCGCCGCCCCAAGACCTCGCCCGAGGTGCTGGAGCGGCGGCCTGGCACCCTGCCTGACGCGGTGGGGGAGCGCGTCTTACTGCGCGGCACAGATGACCGTTTACGGGAGCTGTGCTCCATCCTGGAGCCATCCCGCGGCGACTCACGGCACTCCCAGCGGCAGGACAGTCCCCCAGCGAGCACCGCCCTGCCGCCCCTCAGCATGTCCCACAGCTTCACCGGGATCGGCCCTCCGCCTCGCACCCACAGGAGCAATTCTGTGTCCGTGTCCCTGGCGTCACTCCGCACCCGCGGGGCCACGCCGCCCTCCCCCGGACAGGGCGCTCTTGTCACCTCGGGTTCGCGGGAACAGCGGGACGCTCTGAGGGGTCTCATGCAGAGCCAGGGCGGGGGCGGCGCGTCGCGGCCTAACAGCGGCAGGATGCCGCCGCCCCCCGCCGTGCTGCCGCCTGTCACGCCCAAGCGCCGCAAGAATCGCCGCAAGCCGCGCTGCGAGAAGTGTTCGCGGCGCCTCGGAGTGTCCAGTACGTACGAGTGTCGGTGCGGCGGACTGTTCTGCGCCCAGCACCGCTACGCAGAGACCCACGCTTGCTCCTTCGACTACCGCACGGCGGGCCGCGCCATGCTGGCCATGGCCAATCCCCTGGTGGCGCCCAACAGAGTGCCCAAGATATGAAGCCGCGGCACCCCTGAGGGAGAGAGAAAGAGGGAGAGGGAGAAGGAGAAGGAGAAGGAGAAGGAGAAGGAGAGAGAGAGAGAGAGAGAGAGAGAGAGAGAGAGAGAGAGAGAGAGAGAGAGAGAGAGAGAGAGAGAGAGAGAATGAGTGATTAACTATATTTCCATTGGTTTTAGTAACCTGGCTATTTAAATACCATGATTATCCATATCAAATTCTGAATTCTCTCTCTCTCTCTCTCTCTCTCTCTCTCTCTCTCTCTCTCTCTCTCTCTCTCTCTCTCTCTCTCTCTCTCTCCTCACAGCGGCGGCCGGGCTAGTATTACCCAGCAGGGATACCAACAGTGCAAAGCGTAGACACAATAGATCAACACACACAGACAAAGGACTCGCTCACCGAGGCGACAAGACTCGACATACAAACCCCAAAAGCAAGTGTATAACATGGAGTGAGAGGTGAATGCAACCTAAGGACGGAGTTGAGAAGTGTTTCGTCAAGGGCGGATCACCTCGATTTGAATTTCCCGGTATTCCAAAGACTGCTCGAGAAGCTCATTTGATTTTCGTGCAGTCGGTTTGTTTATGTATTGTATAATATAACAAAATTGTATTATTTTTGTTACATTATATTTATCCTTTTAACGAACGAACCAATTTATGTATTATGCATCTGGATAGTGTTAAAGGTTCTTTTGTTCGGTTAGGCTGCACATTTATTTATTTTTTCTCATGAATTCATGGTGTTTTCCTCACGCATACTCAATCATACAGAGGTTATTTACGTATTTCACAGAGTATATAATTTAATGTACCCTATTTCAAAACAAACAGCTATACTTTTCTTTGTGTACTTTGATAGGCTGTACACTTTTTACTCACGATGGTTTGCTCTCATAAACGACTCAGTTACTCAGAGATTATATACTATATATTTCAATGAATATATTTTATTGTGCCATATTTGAAAACAAGCATCTGTTCTCTGTCTTTATCTGCATAGTTTAGATTTATAATGCTCGTAGGAAAGACAGATTCGCAGCTGGCCGGCGAGTCACGTGATGTCAGTTTCATGTAAGCAGTGAGGGAGGGAGGGTATACGGCAAGTGTCTTAACTTGCATCTTGTTTTCTGTGTGTGTACCTCCGTGCCACGTGTATTAGGTACAGCATGGATACACTCGCCAACGTTCAGAGTGGTTGAAGAGTAAGTAGATTGTTTTTGTTACTTGTTTTCTGTTTCTTTAGTTGTAATTCACCACATTTTCTCACTTCCATTTTTTGCTTTCCATGTCGACTTTCTCGTAAACTGCCCCTTTTTTCCTCTTATGTTTTTTTGGTATTATTATAGTTTAAGCCATTACACACTACGTGGTAATAACCTACCTCATTTTGTTCTTCTCACTATTCACATCATTTCTAATGATTACACTACTTGTCGGAAATTAATAATAACGCCACAATAGGCCTGGGAATGCACAGCGCTGTCAACTTTTTCTAAGTCCACAGGTAAACATAAATGGTGTATTGTTGCCTGAACTTCAGTTGTTAGGTTGGGTTAGGGTTAGGTTAGGTTAGGTTAGGTTAGGTTAGGTTAGATTAAATTAGGTGCTTCTCAATGTCTTGTCAAATTGCGAGAGGGAGAGTTTGGGGTATTTTCCTAGATATAGAGAATTTCCCTAGATTTAGGGAAATTTCCCTAGATTTCTCTAGATTTTGGGGAAATTTCCCTAGATTTTTTAAGTCCATATATCACTCGTATATGGGTCCCCCCCCAAAACCCCCCGGTTCCCCACAGGCCCCCAAGCTCGCTTGAGGGAATGGGGGGCCGTGGGTAGAGATTGGGGACATTGGCTTAAACTATAAATTTACCAATTTATGTTTACCTGTGGACTTAGAAAAAGTTGAGAGCGCTGTGCATTCCCAGGCCTATTGTGGCGTTATTATTAATTTCCGACAAGTAGTGTAATCATTAGAAATGATGTGAATAGTGAGAAGAACAAAATGAGGTAGGTTATTACCACGTAGTGTGTAATGGCTTAACTATAAATTTACCGTTTTTTTTACCTTTAGTTCACTTAAGTAATTGCTCTTCATCCTAGGTTTTGAAGTGCAGGGAGTATAGCAAATATTAAGACAAGCAAGAAAAAAAAAAAAGTTGACTTCCCGAGTCAGGCTGAGATAATATATATATATATATATATATATATATATATATATATATATATATATATATATATATATATATATATATATATATATATATATATATATTGTGCTTGATCTTGAGCTTGAGATTAGTCACCATTGGACTATCAATGAAGCCTTTGAATCGGTGCCCTCCCACATCCCGAGACACTTTTTTTTTTTTTTTTTTTATGTACTAGTGGCACCGGTCATCAACAAAATTTTCATATATATATATATATATATATATATATATATATATATATATATATATATATATATATATATATATATATATATATATATATATATATATATTAAAGAAAAAAAATCGTTAATTGAAGTGCCAGTCCCAAAGTTAGAGCTGAAAAAAAATTAACCAAGATTGGAGATAAACTTGATACCCCGCCTTTGGAAGATCTGAAGTCGTAAATACAGAAATACAGACGCAGGTATGGCGTTCCAGAGTTTATCAGTGGAGAATGAAAGATTGCGAATTCTGGTTTACTTTTGCATTAGGGAAGTGGACAGAATAGTGGTGAGAGGAAGTAAAAAGTCTTGTTGCCCAGCACTATATGAAGCTGCTATAGATACAGTGCAGGGCGTGGTCAGAGTGAGGGCTGTACTAGGTGGGGGGGAAAGGGGTGTGTCGTGTACAGGAATATTGGTTAGGTTGCTGCAGTGTTTGCTTACCTCATTATTACATTCCAGTGATTCTTTTGCTGACTAATGAGTGTTTATTTGTATTAGTGAAACACCAGGATGTAATTTGATTTTTCATGGTTTATTCTTTTATTTTGCATACAAGAAAATGGCCAGGGGTGAAAAGAAAATAAATATTAGAATAAATGAAAAGCTAAATAAACAAAATAATGAAAGATAAACATTGAAACATATCCACAAAAGAGGCCAATTCATTTCCTTTGCAGCCTCATTTTTATTTTAATTCGTTTTCATCCTCTTTTGAATGACTTTCTTAATGTTTGTGTTTATATATTTTGTTGTGATTGTTATGCACCGTACCTGGCTTGCGAGACGAAAGGCGGCAAGGTGGTGGTGGTGGTGGTAATGATGTTAATACTTTAGTTCATTAATAGGACAGGTAAGGCTGGTGATGTATGGAACACTCGCATAAACTATATATTCTTCTTCTTTCCTTTTACTTATTTATTTTGGTTTGTTATCCCACACTTTTTTTTTTTTTTTTTTTTTTTTTTTTTTTTTTTTGCTTACTGAAGGCATAGACCGAGAAAAGGAAAGGTTAAGTTGAGGGATAGGAATGGGTCAGGATTACGTGTACCTGAGAAAGATAAGCTAAGGGGGTGCTGTGTTCTCTTGTATATACATAAGACAGGTGTTTTGTATGATGTACTGCTGATATACAGGCGAAATACATATGGACAAGTTGCACAAAGACGGGTTTAGCTTATTATTCCCCTGGTATGATGTGAATTGAAGGTGTTAGTGGAAAAATTAAGGGGTAACTTAACTGATATACTGTGGTGTTGATAAAGAAAACGGAGATGCTCTTAGTTTTCTTTCGTTAGGGTGTTAATAGTGAAAGAAAATGTAGCTTTTCCACTAGTTTTCTGTGGGTTTGTAAGGCTAACTATGCTAAAGTGGACAGACAGAGTATTAGAGTATTGTTGTGTCACTATGTAGTACAACCATATTTTAGTCTGATTTGTGTCCATGAACTTACCTTACTCTCTTTCCTTTGTTACTTCCATGTTTATTTGTTTATTTTCTTTTTCAGTCATCCCTATCATCCATTATTGTGTTTGTTTTTATTTTTATTAAATTTTTACTCCTCTTTCGTCATTGTTTTTTTTTTTTTCGCTCTCTTTTTCTTCCTCCCGTCTTCTATCGCTTTTCTCTTTGTAATTTTTCATCTCTCCAGTGTGCAAAAGGTTACTGTGAATAGAGA
This sequence comes from Scylla paramamosain, assembly GCF_035594125.1. NCBI lineage: Eukaryota > Metazoa > Arthropoda > Malacostraca > Decapoda > Portunidae > Scylla > Scylla paramamosain. Next base: position 6,757,740 of record NC_087172.1, on the reverse strand, counting down.
CCAAATGTTTTTAGAATACGTTCTTTCGTCAGTCAGTAATCAGGGCAGGTATACATAAACATTTTTAACAGGCTAAATGTACTTTTAGTGACCAAATTTACTTTTACTGCTAAAAGTTCCTTAAAAGTAATACATAATCACTTTTTAAAGACCTAAAAGACTTAGCGGCCAGGAGCGGTGAGGGGTACTCCTAATGCCTCTGAAATTACTTTTAGGCCGTAGGATGACACCCGAACACCTCAATTTTCGGCAAAGGAGAGGCGTCCTACGAGAGTAGAGTGATGCTCAGCTGATGGAGAGAGTTCTGCGTGCCCTTGGTGACATTCTGTATGTGATACAACTTGTGAGGGATGCGCTAGGGAGTGACACTGTAGGGAGTAAGATTAGATAAAGGCCATAACTTTGGTACAACGCAGCCAACCATCAGCCAGAACCCTGCAGGCTCACGCACTACACGCCATCTTCATATTCTCTCTCTCTCTCTCTCTCTCTCTCTCTCTCTCTCTCTCTCTCTCTCTCTCTCTCTCTCTCTCTCTCTCTCTCTCTCTCTCTCTCTCTATATATATATATATATATATATATATATATATATATATATATATATATATATATATATATATATATATATATATATATGCTGCACAAGACTTTCATCTTTCTCTCACTCCTATTCTGTCCACCTCTCTAACGCAAGAGTTAACCAGTATTCTCAATCATTCATCCCTTTCTCTGGTAAACTCTGGAATTCCTTGCCTGCTTCTGTATTTCCACCTTCCTATGACTTGAATTCCTTCAAGAGGGAGGTTTCAAGACACTTATCCACCAATTTTTGACCACTGCTTTGACCATTTTAGGGACTGGCATTTCATGTGGCATTTTTTTTTATTAGATTTTTGTTGCCCTTGGCCAGTATCCTTCCTACATAAAAAAAAAAAAAAAAAAAAAAATATATATATATATATATATATATATATATATATATATATATATATATATATATATATATATATATATATATATATATATATATATATATATATATATATATATATATATATATATATATATATATATATATATATATATATATATATATTTATTTACGAGTATTTATTTATTTATTTATTTATTTATTTATTTATTTATTTATTTATTTATTTATTATGTAGGAGGGACACCGGCCAAGGGCAAAAAAAGAAAAAAAAAAAAAAGCACACTGAGATGCCAGTCCCCGAATAGGGTCTGAAGCGGTGGTCAAAAATTGAAGGATAAGTGTCTTGGAACCTCCGTCTTGAAGAAATTCAAGTCACAGGAAGGTGGAAATACAGAAGCAGGAAGGGAGTTCCAGAGTTTACCAGAGAAAGGGATGAATGATTGAGAATACTGGTTAACTCTTGCATCAGAGAGATGGATTGAATAGGGGTGAAAGAAAAAAGAAAGTCTTGTGAAGCGAGGCCGCGGGAGGAAAGGGAAGCATGCAGTTAGCAAGATCATAAGAGCAGTTATCATGAAAATAGCGGTAGAAGACAGCTAGAGATGCAACATTGCGGCGATGAGAGAGAGGCTGAAGACAGTCAGTTAGAGGAGAGGAGTTGATGAGACGAAAAGCTTTTGATTCCACCCTGTCTAGAAGAGCGGTATGAGTGGAACCCCCCAGACATGTGAAGCATACTCCATACATGGACGGATAAAGACCTTGTACAGTTAGCAGCTGGGGGTGCTGAGAAAAACTGGCGGAGGCGTCTCAGAACAGACTTGGCATGGTTCCGGGCAGAAATATAAAGTGCATGGGAATCTGGTGATGGAAGGCTCAAATACTTTGTGTTGGCCACCTCTCTATCATGTATAGCACGAGAACAGGTTGTGTTTAGGTCGAGAAAAAGAGTGAGGAATGTACACCTCCATGCCATACCCTATCACCTCTGCTGTGCGCTCAGCATACAGAGACGGGTCTCTGACACGGAAGCAGTAGTCATTCCAAGGAAAATCAGCAAAACGCCAGAGGCACCTCCGCTTATGGGGATCCTGAGAAGGGATTGGAGCGATATGACAAGATACAGATTTGAGATTGTGATCGGAGGAGCTCATCGGAGAAGAGAGGGTAACACCATAAGTAGAAGGATTAGAGGTTAGGAAAAGGTTAAAAATGTCAGGCGTTTCTCCAAGACGGTCAGGAATACGAGTAGAGTGTTGCACCAATTGCTCTAGGTCGTGGAGGATGGCAAAGTTGAAGGCTAGTTCACCAGGATGGTCAGTGAAGGGAGAGGAAAGCCAAAGCTGGAGGTGAACACTGAAGTCTCCAAGAATGGAGATCTCCACAAAAGGGAAGAGGGTCAGAATGTGCTCCACTTTGGAAGTTAAGTGGTCAAAGAGTTTCTTATAGTCAGAGGAATCAGGTGAGAGGTATACAGCACAGATAAATTTAGTTTGAGAGTGACTCTGTAGTCGTAGCCAGATGGTGGAAAACTCGGAAGATTCAAGAGCGTGGGCACAAGAGCAAGTTAAGTCGTTGCGCACATAGACGCAACATCCAGCTTTGAATTGAAAATGAGGATAGAGAAAGTAGGAGGGGACAGAAAAGGGGAAACTGTCAGTTATATATATATATATATATATATATATATATATATATATATATATATATATATATATATATATATATATATATATATATATATATATATTATATATATATATATATATATATAATATACACACACACACACACAAAACACACACACACACACACACACACACACACACACACACACACACACACACACACACACACACACACACACACACACACACACACACACACACACACACACACACACACACACACACACACACACACAGATGTGTGTGTATGTATATACGTATATTCCACCTTTGTTGATGAAACAAATTTCACTCCTAAGCCTGTAAAAGTCTCTCCGAGGTACTTTTATCTTTCGTCCACTTTGAGAGCACTTCCAGGAGCAAACTCGCAACTTTGAGAGTCCTTTTAGAAGTTAGGAGCAACTCTGAAAGTAATCTTTACTTGGAGAGTAACTTTTAGCTTTCAAAGTGTTTATTAATACAGGCCCGAGACAGGAAAAGAAGTAATGGATTCAAACTTGAGAATGTTAAATAACTAATAATGAAAAAAAAAAAAATGCATGAAAAAATTGGCTCTCAAATAGAGTGGTAGAAAAATCAAGTTGACAGTGGCGAGTCATTAGAAAGCTTTAAAAGAAGAGTAGACAGGTGAGTGGGCAGAAATGACAGGTGGAAATACTTTATGCAGGGTCTGCCCACAACGTGTAGGTTTGTTGGCAATCTTGCAGCTTCCCGTAGGGCGCATCACACTGGTGGTTAAACATGCACTTGCAACGTGGAAGTAACATATTACTAAACAAGCTGTTAACATGTGAACTGTTGTGTTCAGGTAATACTGACAGCGGCTATTGCGAACACGTTTACAGCACTGAAGTTGACGAGACAGCTTGGATCCTTCGAGACTTGTGCTCGTACAGGCGTTGCGAACTTTTAAACCAAACCTTGCCGAAGAAGCTGTAAGGTTGTTGTTAACTGTTGTGTCCAGGTAATATTACCACTGCTGGTTGGGAATATGTTGGCAGCACTGCTGTGGACGAGGCGAGGTGTGATCTGCTTGCCACATCTCTTCGCATGTAAGACACATCCAGAAACGACGCCGTGTCTCTGGTACACCGTTGCACAAGACTGTCACTGCTGCGGCCGCCAGCGTCGCCTCCTCACTGGACGACATTGTGCAGGAGTCTTGGCCGCCCCGTGTGGACACTCATCGCGTTGCCTCTGCTGTAAATATGATCGCAGCATTACTGATTCGTGTTTGCATACATCTGTCTAAACAGTCCTGCAAACCTGGTGGTACACTTGTTGCCGGAAGTGTTCACAACAGATGTTCCAGCACAGGTGTGGACGCGAGTATCGTGTCGCTGCAGCTGTGAACACATTTCCAAACAGCTGTCTAAATACTGCTGCAAACATGCATCTACACATGTTAAAGACAGTGTTCACGACAGTTGTTTGAGCACCTGTGAGGAAGCGCACTTATGTGCTTATGTTGTTGTGTATGTGTGGACTTGCCTAGTGTACTGCCTTCATGTGGTTCAGCGCGGTCACTGCATCATCATCATCATGGAGGTGCCGTGGCTGTGAGGCCGACGGTCAGTCGTCGCCAGCTGTGCTCTGCTGGCTGCATTATTTGGCCTGGAGTGTTTCGTTGCTGTCTTGAAGTGGTGTGTCCAGGTACTTCTGTCTCTGTCTTCCTCCTGCTGTCCTCCCTTCTGTCTTCCCCGCACTACATAAATGTTCTGTTTTTCTTCTTAGCACATGTCCCTGAAAATCTGCCAGCTCTCTCCCGTCTATGTTTAATTAGTTGTCTTGTGGTGTTTGACATTTCTAAAACTTGTTCGTTGGTTCCTCTTGTTGAGGGGATCAACTAGTGCTGGGCTTCCAGAGTGTACAGGGGCTTCCCTCACCGCTGTGTCTTGTTATTCACTGTGGGTTGTCGAGTCTCATGAATAAGGAATGAGTGAAATATATTAACCAGATGAACCTGGTATACCGAACTCTCTCTCTCTCTCTCTCTCTCTCTCTCTCTCTCTCTCTCTCTCTCTCTCTCTCTCTCTCTCTCTCTCTCTCTCTCTCTCTCTCTCTCTCAATCTCTCTCTCTCTCTCTCTCTCTCTCTCTCTTCAAGGCCATTTAATTTAAAGCCACAACAACATTGTAAAAAAACAGTAACGACGGATATTCTTGGCTTGCACACACACACACACACACACACACACACACACACACACACACACACACACACACACACACACACACACACACACACACACACACACACACACACACACACACGCATTCTTCAGGGGACGAACACGTGTGGCAAGAGACCCTAATTATTAGATAGTTTGGAACACCTCTTGAGATACACCAGTACGTAGAAGAAAGGAAGAGAAAAAAAAAAAGTGCAGTTATTGATCATATGTCGACTTATTTTACAGGATTTTTAAACACTTAGACTAGACCACATTCAGCAGGCTCTAGTGGAAGTTAGTAAGGTTTTCACGGGTGTTAGTAAGGTTTTGACGGGTGTTAGTAAGGTTTTGACGGGTGTTAGTAAGGTTTTGACGGGTGTTAGTAAGGTTTTGACGGGTGTTAGTAAGGTTTTGACGGGTGTCAGTAAGGTTTTGACGGGTGTTAGTAAGGTTTTGACGGGTGTTAGTAAGGTTTTGACGGGTGTTAATAAGGTTTTGACGGGTGTCAGTAAGGTTTTGACGGGTGTCAGTAAGGTTTTCACGGGTGTTAGTAAGGTTTTGACGGGTGTTAGTAAGGTTTTCGCGGGTGTTAGTAAGGTTTTGACGGGTGTTAGTAAGGTTTTCACGGGTGTTAGTAAGGTTTTCACGGGTGTTAGTAAGGTTTTCACGGGTGTTAGTAAGGTTTTCTCATGAGTTTAGTGATAGTTGGACAAATATCCGACATCTTTGATAGGAAAGTTACCAAATTAAAAGGAAGTTATTGAGGCTTTTAAGGGTGTTGTCATGACTCTTGTGAAGGTTACCAATAAGAGGAGGAAGCTGTTAAGGAATTCAAAGGTGTTTTCATGACTAGTGAGAGTTGAACAATTATTATCCCACATCATTAGTAGGAAAGTTACCCATATGAGGAAGTTATTTAGGTTTTCAAAGGTGTTTTCATGACGCTGGTGATTGGCTAACGATTGTTCTGCGTCTTATGTAGGAAAGTTACTGATGGAAGGAGATTATTAAGGTTTTTCAAGGATGTTTTTATGATTAGTAATAATTCAACAAGTATTCTGCACCCATAAGAGAAAGTTATTAAGGTTTTTCAAGGATGTGATAGTTTAACAAGTGTCCTGCATCTTACATAGGAAAATTACTGATAGAAGGAGGTTATTAATGTTATCAAGGGTGTTTTCATGACTAGTGATAGTTTAACAATTACTCTGCATCATCATAAAAAAAAAAAAAAAAAAACACCAGTGAGAGCCGGACTAGTCATCTATTTTGCCTCATTAAATAATCTTGATGGGAGAGTAAAGCGTTCTAAAAATAGAGAAGTGGATTGTTAGGTTTGTCCTGGGAGGAAGCACACGCGCGCCCTTAGTGCTGGCTGCGTAGATGTGTCACCTTGAGAACCGGTAGTGCTGTTTGGGTACTGATGCGCTGTTGCTGTACATGCCTTCTCTATCCTCATTTCCTGTTATTTATTTGTGTTTTCAGTTTATATGTTTATTTGCTTATTTTTCTTTATTTTCTTTGCTTGTTTGTTTTCTTCTTTTTCTTCTTCGTCGTCGTCATTGTCGTGGTCTTCGTCTTGGTCTTGGTCTTTGTCTTCTTCTTCTTCTTCTTCTTCTTCTTCTTCTTCTTCTTCTTCTTATTATTATTATTATTATTATTATTATTATTATTATTATTATTATTATTATTATTATTATTATTATTATTATCCTTCTTTCTTGTTTTGTTTTGTCTTATTTATTTGTTTACTTTTTATATACTTCCTGATTTATTCTTCTTCCATTTTCATTTCTTTGATCGTCTTTGTTTATGTGAGTGTGTTAGATGCTTCGTGTTCTTTTTTCTTATTTCTCTGTTTACTCTGATTATTACGATTTGTGCTTATCCATCGTTTATCATATCCTTGTCTCCTTTTCTTTATCATTTTCTTCTTTATCAGTCTCTTCCTCTTTTTAGTTCCTTCTCTCCTTTCCTTTCGTTATTTTCTTCATTCTTCCTCTTTTAGTTTCCTTCTCTCATCTTTATTCTATTAGCTCATTCACATTAACAATTCGCCTCCATCCTCCTTGTTTGCTTTCTTCTCTTCTTTCTTTCTTTCTTTTGCATCTGTTTTACTATTCCCATTCATCCTTCTTGTCTTCTGTTTTCCCTTCTTCCCTTTTTATCACGTATTCTTCCTTCGCCTTTCCTTTCTTTCCTTTTCGATATTTATTTTTCCTCCTTTACTCTCTCTTCCCTCTTTTATATAATTTGTCTCCTCTTTTATTCTCTTCCCTTTCTCCCTTTTTATTTGTTTATCCCTCCTCTTTTTTTGCTGTCTTTCCTTCTCCTTTTTTTTTTATCATTTATCTCCCATTCTACCTTACAGTCTTTTCTTCCTTCTTTTTCTATCATTTTCTCTTTTATTGTCTTTTTCTTTCTTTTATCATTTATCCCTCCTTCTCCTTTACTCTCCTCCCTCTTTTGTTTTTATATTATTTTCCTCTTTTCTTTTTTATTTTCTTCCCTTCTTCCTTTTTTTTAATATATGCATCCTTCTTCTTTACTCTTTTCGTCTCATCTCCTTCTTCTCTTCCCCAGTTTTATCATTCTCACCTATTCCCCTCTTTCACTGTTTACCCTTTCTATCTCCTTTCTTCCTCCTCCTCCTCCTCTGTCCTCTCCTTCATCAGTCTGTTATTCAAACACAAAGGAACACGGAGGAGGAACAAGCAGAATTCTCTCTCTCTCTCTCTCTCTCTCTCTCTCTCTCTCTCTCTCTCTCTCTCTCTCTCTCTCTCTCTCTCTCTCTCTCTCTCTCTTTTCATTACTTTTAGCTTACTTTCGTGAAGCATTGTAATCTGTTCATTGGCGCGCTTGTATTCACACACACACACACACACACACACACACACACACACACACACACACACACACACACACACACGGAAATAAAAATCAATACACAAATAAACTATAGGTAAAAATTTTATTCATTTTTATAAGAATTATTGTTGACGGAAGCTTGATCTCCTTTTCTTACAAAATTTAGTGCTGCATCTCGGACTTCGTTTTTTTTTTTTCCCATATTTCCAGTTTTTAGCACTTTTTTTTATTTTCTATTCTTAATTTTGCGTCGGAATGAACGGCTCAATAAATAATGGACGGATTGGAATGAGAGATTCGCGGACATCGGGACAGGGAATGACGGGACACACACACACACACACACACACACACACACACACACACACACACACACACACACACACACACACACGCGCGCGCGCGCGCGCGCGCGCACGCACATGCACACTCTCTCTCTCTCTCTCTCTCTCTCTCTCTCTCTCTCTCTCTCTCTCTCTCTCTCTCTCTCTCTCTCTCTCTCTCTCTCTCTCTCTCTGTAACACACACACACACACACACACACACCTTCGTCAGCTGCCTAGCTTAGGGCTGTGTCAGGAGCAGACAGGAGTGTTGGGGCAAGCAGGGTATCAGGCACAACACCTTGACGGGGGCGGGAGTCGTGACAGATCCTTGTTGGTCGGAATGTGTCACCTCCCGCCCCTCCTTGCTCCCTCCTGGCTCTCTCCTCCCCCTGGCTCACACACTCTACCTCAGCCTAATTAGAGAAATGACGATAATGACAATAACAATCCTCTATAAGAGAATTCAATTGTAGCACCTCCCGCCCCTCCTTGGGAGCTGGCGGGGGGGTGCATGCTCCGCGCGTGACGGGCGTTTTGACATTGGTTATAGGTAGGCTTGGCTGTCAGCCTTCAGAAGGTCGTGTTGTCGCCACTTAGTGTCAAATGTTTGCCTCTTGTGAGATGATCAGTTGTAATGATGCTGCAGATCCAGGTTATAAGAATGCACATACGTAGGTTGTCTGGTGGGCTGCGGCGATGCCTGCACCGCCCGTGGCCCCTCGGGTACAAAACACGTGTATGCAGGCGCCGGTCGGGGGATCGCGAAGCCCTCTGCCACTGCCACCACAGCAGCCAGTGTCAGGGTGTGCCAGCTGTGTGGCCGTCCCAGCCCACCGCGTCTATTCCTACACCAGCGCGCGGCACGTAGGAGGGCTGAGCACAGCGCCACACAGCAGCCGCAGCCAGAGCCTTGCCGCGCCTCACAGCACACCGTCCCCCCCTCCCCCTCCCTGTGTTGTAAAAGGAACGTATTTGCATGTTGTGTTCTCAAAATGACTGAATGTGTGTCTAATTTTCAGCGTTAATAACTCTAGGAGTACAGATTGTTTGCAGTGATGTGAGTGAGGGATGGCAGTGTGTGCTTTGAGGCATGACTAGAGTAGCTCAGGTAGCCAGCGAGCCCCGCTGTGCTGTCACCGGGACACTGGCCGCGCTGTGGCCCTGCGAGCCCCGACCCTGCGCTGTGCGATCACAGTCTCTCGCTGCTAAGTGGCGGCAGCACATCCTTCTGCGGCGTGCGACCTAGAGCATTATAGCACAATGCTGAGGTTGTGGTGCAGCCGCGCCGCCGCGAACACGTCCTCTTGCCGCGCCCTCCAGCAGGTGAAGGCCTCGTGTCCCTTACACACCGAACCGAACAGGTTGGGCAGTTTGCCGAGCACCGCGGTGCCCTGCCGCTGCCAGCACCGGCACCTGGTCTCCTGGTGCTCCTCCTCCTGGTCTTCCTCTGTCGCCGCCGAGGCAGCCATGACCTGCGGCAGGAAAGAGACGGCTGATCTCCAGCTGGTCTCTGGGGTGAAGCTGAGTTGCAGGGGCGTGGGGATGGCCGCCGCCTGCACAAGCGCCTCGCCGTTGGCCAGGATGTCCCGCCACGACTGGTGCGTCTCGTCTTGCTCGGGTTGCTCCTGGAATGTCTTGATGGTCCAGGTGACCACAGCGAAGGTGGCGGCGTTGGTGGGGAAGGCGCGGATCAGGGACGAGTTGAGACCTCGGAACAGCACCCCGGCACCCTCTGTGGCCACGCTGCTCTTGAGACAGTGGGCGATACCGCGATACTTGCTGACGCCGCCCACGCCGTCAGCCTGTGGCGGAAACACACACATTAGAAACACGAGGCATTAGTTAGCATCAGCAGCAGTCCGGCAAAATGAAGCAGTCATGTCCTGCACGCCCAGCAGGCTGTGCTATGCCCCTCAGCCCCTCAGCCCCTCACAGTACTGACATTACTACTCACAACTACTGACATTACTGTTGACATTTAATTCACGTAAACTCGTTAAGATATATCAATCATCAATCAGTAATCTCAAAAAACAAGTATAAGATTCCTGTTGCCTTCAGTCATTATCTTGACAAGTGATTCCACATCACACTGTGGGATTTAAAGCCTTCCAATGTGAGAAAACTATAATGACCACAAAGAAAGAAAGAAGAAAATTTTCTTAGTAGGAGCAAAGTGGCGTGTAGACAGAGACAGTAACAGTGACAGCAGGAGGCACTCACCTGCAGCCTGGACTTGACCATGTCGATGGGGTAAGTGACGAGCCACGACAAGGCTCCGGCAAACCCTCCAGCAGCCAGCACGACGGCGGGGGAAACGGAGCCATCAGCCGAGGCCCAGGAGCGACTCAGGTACTCGTAACTCAGGAAGTACGATGAGAACCCGGGTACCTGTGGGGGAGGGGATCTTAGTCGGGTGTTCCTTAGGTGGTGTTCCTTAGGGTGTGTTCCTATACATTAATCTTGTTATTGGAGACTTAAGAACTTATGGGACAGGCGTTAGGCGGGTATTCTGTTCTTACTTAGTTACTGGAGAGTGAGAGAGTGAACAGGAAAAGTGAATGCGAGGAAGAAAGAAGGGAGCGCAAGGTGAAGGTGACAGGTTGTGTGTGTTGGAGGGACTCACATCTCTGAAGATTGTGATGAGCTGTCCTCTAAACAAGCCCCGCCATCCCTCTGTGGTGACGATCTTCCTGATGCAGTCCACGGGGCTCGTGTAGCTGCTGCAGTTTGTGACGGTGGAGGAGGAGGTGGCGGCGCAGGAGAGAGACTTGGTGGTGACGCACGCCTCCGTCTGTAGCTGGACTCTGGTTTTCACGAGTTCCATGGGCGAGGTGACGATGGACTGTGAGAATCCCGCCACTGCGCCGCAGAGCATTTGTGACCTGTCGGTACGGATAGCGAATGAGTGACGAAGGGCGTGAAAGAGACTGCCTTGCTGTGTGTTGCCCTCCTTTAATGGCCTGAGCACCAGAGAGGGGATTACGGCGCCACCCCCGCAAGCCCTACACTGACTGACTCTTGCTTTTCCTGGCCTATCATTTTCATGAATGGTGTGTGACCTGCTTGCCTACACATTGAGGCGCCGGACGTGTGTTACACTGGGAGAGGGGGGCGGAAAGACGGGACAGTTGGGCGTGACATGGTTAGTGCTAGTGGACAATACGATGAGCAGGTTAAGAGAAAAAAAATAAAAAAATAAAAGTAGGAGTTCCACTGAGAGGGTATAAGGGACAGCCATGTTCGAGCACATGGCCCAGCTGCTACACTGGTGCTGTGAGGCACGACCGTCACCTGGCGGTCTGCAGGCTGTGCTTTTCAGTGAGGGAGCGCTGCGGGCAGGACAGCTTTGTGTGCACTGCCCTCAACGCAGCCACTGACCTTTAGTGACCCTCCAGACATGTTTAGAAGCGTCTCTACACACGATCCCGGCAGCGTCAACACCATCGTCGCTATGACCGCCACGAAGGCAACCATCTGTGCCGCGGCCTCGCCTTCAGAGGACGGCGACGTGCCTGAGCGACAAGGCGACGGCAGTGTTGACGCGCCGCAATCGCATGAACGGACTGTTACAGGTATATAGCCTCGCACGTCGCGGGAGCGGTGGTATACCTGAGGGAGTCTGGATTCTGGATGTGTTTGACCATGTTGCCGTGGACGCCGAAGACTATGGCGTTGACGAAGGCCACTCCTGCCATAGGGGAGGACATGCCCTTGTACAGTCCGCGAAGCTGTCGGGGAGGAATGAAGGTGAGCCAAGAGGAAGGACCCCCTACACCAACAGACTTGCCTCAATACCTCAAGCCGCGCCACGGCACGCCCCGCCCTGCTCGCCGCCGCGCCCACCGCGCCGAGCACTGACGCTTCACTGCCTCCAGGCATATCACTCAACTGATCTCCCATGGGGCTGCTCTTCCTTCGCCGCTTGTAGAGAGAGAGAGAGAGAGAGAGAGAGAGAGAGAGAGAGAGAGGAGAGAGAGAGAGAGAGATGCAGTTGCAGCGGAAGGAAGGCGCCTGTGGGCACTGTATCTAGTGGGCGCCGCGCTGGGCATTCTGGAGCGTCGCCGTGCCGCGGCTCAGAAATGTTAAGGAATAGCCCGACATTCCCCTTCCCCTTAATCTGATGTAAAAAGGTGCCCGCCCCATGGTGCCCTCGGGCCGCCACTCACCGACTCATGCTTGATGGTGTCCGTGATGCAGTGCCACGTGCCTCGGTACTTGGGGTTCTGGAAGTCTTGGGTCTGAAGGCGGACCTGCAGGAACACCAAAAGCACGAGGTTACTAAGAGAAGCAAAGCAACGTTAGTGACTGTCAGGGAAAGAGCGCAACTAATAGTAAGGAATCAATGCTAAGAGACCTTTATATATAATGGATTCAGGCTTGATGAAGTTTGACTTAGAAAATAAATAGGTAGGAACTGGTTCTCAGGTAGTGGTACATGAACGGAACAGAAGTGGTAATCAGGTTGTTAGTGCTGAGTTACTAGTAAGCTTCAAAAGAATGTTAGACACATTCATGGATGAAGATGATAGGTGGAAATAGGTAGGTGTGTTTCATGCAGGGACTGCCACGTGTAGGCCAGATGGCTTCACGCAACTTCCCTTATTTTGTAGTGTTCTTATGTTCTTGTACGTCAGTTAGAAAAAAATAAAAGAATAAAAAATAAATAAAATAAAATAAAATAATAAAGGAATAATAATAAAATAAATAAATAAATAAATAAATAAATAAATAAATAATTCTTGTTCTTTACCTTAAATTGCAAAAGTTAGAAATCGAATAATAATAATAATATAAACTTTATTCAGTCTTTTGTACATACATTGTATAAAAGAAACTTTGTTCGGACTGGGCTCTAGTCTACATACTGTCATTAAAATAAGAATAAGAAAATATGAAAATAGTTCACATAGTAAAAATTCACACAATCATACAATGAAGCTGATATTACTGTTAAGCATTTTAATGCTCCTAGGTACAAATGAATTTTTATATCGTGAGGTTCGTTGTACAGGTACTTGTAATCTTCTGCCTGATCTTAAGTACACATAATTATGATGAAGCGGGTGTGTCTCATCCATCATAATTTTTTTTGCTTGTTTTATGACATTTACTTTATATATCTCCTCCAGTGGCATCACATTTGCCCCTAACCTTTTAGCCTGTTTTACTATTTTATTGAGTTTATTTTTATCCTTACATCTGAGAGTACTGAACCAAGTGGTTATTGAAAAAGTTATGATGGATTCAACAATTGATTTATATAGTAATGAAATAATAGTTTTATCTACCCTAATGTTGTTTAAGATGCGAAGGTGATGCACCCGTTGGTTACACTTGCTATAAACTAGTTTTGTGTTGCTGTTCCCAGTGAGTTTGTTATCTATCATTATTCCTAGATATTTATACTCATCCACCCTTTCTACAGTTTGTGATTTTATTACAAGTTGTGCTGGTGGGATCTGATTTTTCCTAAAGTCAATGATCATCTCCTTAGTTTTTAAAACATTTAGATTTAAATAATTCTGGTCACTCCATAAAACAAAGTGGTTCACTTGGCTGAGAAAGTTGTTTTCATCACCATTAGATATTTTCCCAATTATAGCAGTGTCATCTGCATATTTCATGATAGTGACATTTCTATGATTACTTTGACAGTCATTTGTATAAATTGTGAATAGTATCGGTGAAAGCACACATCCCTGTGGAGCTCCTGTATTGGTGGTTAGAATATCAGATTTTATGTTTGATAAACTGACAAACTGTGTTCGGTTTAAAAGGAAATCTAGAATCCATGAAATAAGGTTGCTGTTTACATTCATATTTAAGAGCTTGTCAATAAGTAGGTAGAGCAAGGTGGAGGTGGAGCAAGAGCAGAATAGGAACACCTAGAGAGATCAAGCGTAATTCAACAACTGGGGGTTACGATACTTCGGAAAAAAAAAATATATATATTCCTGTTTCTCGTGTTGTTGCAAGCACTTGGATTAAGTTTGGGCCGCGATCAGTAATCAGCTTAGCCGCAGAAGTAGAGTGTGCCAAGGCTTCCCGGATCATCTTATTGCCTCCCTCTTATCTCTCTCTCTCTCTCTCTCTCTCTCTCTCTCTCTCTCTCTCTCTCTCTCTCTCTCTCTCTCTCTCTCTCTCTCTTAGGAAAAGTTGCGTGCGTGGCATTTAGAGTTTGTTCAGTACGTAGCAAGCTGAATAAGAAAGAAATGAATGAACAAGTAATGTTAGTTCAGAAGATACGAGTATGTAAATGTGTGTTCTATTTTGGTGGTGGTGTGGTGGTGTATTGCGCCATTAGTGTTGCGCTTCAGAGAGAGAGAGAGAGAGAGAGAGAGAGAGAGAGAGAGAGAGAGAGCTGAAAACTGATTCACTGAAGGCGCCACAGTGACAAGGCTGTGTGGCGCCGGGTTGGTGTGAGAGGGGCCACCACTTCTCCCAGTGATGAACTTGTGAACCAGTGTCGAGTCATAGAACCCGCAGCACTTCAATTTCGAAGCAAGCACTGCACCGGAAAACTATCCAGAGAGAGAGAGAGAGAGAGAGAGAGAGAGAGAGAGACAAAAACCCCTCTTCTCCCCTCCTCCCCCCCGTAAACACTCCAGGCTATCAGGAGTCCTTCCAGGGACATTGCAACGCCATTGGTTGAGGCACGGAGGCGTCTTTGCTCTGATTGGCTGAAAAAGGTGGTGTGTCTTTAAGCTCCGCCCACCCCGCGCCCAAAATACCTGCGCCTGTCCAGCAAGTCTCGCCGCGGGGAAAGGAAAAGGCCACGAAGGACAGGTTTTTGTGGCTCTTCTGATCTAGTTATATAATGGGGGGCCAAAAGGTATGCATTGGAGCCTTAGGTTGTAAACAGAGAGAGAGAGAGAGAGAGAGAGAGAGAGAGAGAGAGAGAGAGAGAGAGAGAGAGAGAGAGGTAGGTGGTTTTGTCAACTTGCATTAAGAACAATTGAAAGGACTTTTTTTCCGTCTTTTTTTTTTTTTGTGGATTTCCGTGGATACTTTTTATTATTGTTATTACTTATTTTTATTTTTTTAATTAGACATGGGGGGTTTGATGTTTTCATTGTTAGCTTGCAAGAACAGCCGTCGAAGGCACTCATTTTTCATTCTTCCCTTCTAATTCTCGTGGATTTGTGCTACACAGTTTTTATTTATATATGGAAGATTTTTTTGGGTTTTTTGAAGCAAGGGCAGAATTTTAGAAGTGCGGAAGGTATTAAGAAATGAAAGAAAAAAAAATTGTCGTGAATTTGGTGCCATTATCAAACAAAATAACAGGGAACAATTAGAACGTAACTACTTTTCTCATTTTTTTTCTCTCGTTGGTAATTCGTGGCTTTCCATCATGCTGTGAGTTGATGAAGAGGATGAAAAGACTGTGTAACGTGAAGGTGCTGCCACTGTCAATCAAAATAACAGGAAACACAACTCCAGCATTACTACTTTTCTATTTTTCTATTATTTTTTTTTTTTCGTTATAATTCGTGGCTTCCATCATGCTGTGTTAATGAGGAAGGCTATGAAAGGTGTATGCATCGCGAGTGTGCATTGTCAATCAAAAATACCGGGGAACACAACTTTTGATATGTAGCTTTCTCGTTTTCTTTCTCTCTCTTTTATAATTCGTTGCTGTCCATCATACTGAGTTAATGAGAAGCAGATGAAGGGTGTATGTTCGTAGCGAGAATGTCAGGGATGCATTCATTATATTGGTTTTAAAGTGGAGAGAAGGCCAAGGGTGCACTATATTACACAGGTTTGGTAACTGTGGCAGGGCTGAATGTTAATTAAAACAGCAACGTCTAAGCCAGACCTTCGCCTCCTCCGGGTACTGTGTGTGTGTGTTGCTGGGTGAGTGTTACTGTGTGTGCGTGTGTTGCTGGGCGAGTGTCGAAATAGGGGAAACCAATTTTTTTTTTTCATTTATTTATTTATTTTTTTTTTTTTTTTTATGTGCAAGAACAGGTAAAAGAATTCCAAAGGGTTAACTTCATGGTTCTCCGTGTCCTCGAGTCAAGTGGGGAGAGGCTTGTTGAGTAATCTGGCTGTTGATTGGTTGGTTTATTTATTTATTTATTTGTCTGTTCACTTATTTTTTTTATAGTAGACAAATTGCTGCTGAAAAGTTTGTCATGTTATGGGTTTGTGAGGGACATGAAAGGATATAGAAGACATTGGAGTGGTTGTGTCTGGAAGAGGAAAAGACTGAAAGATAAGAAAGATCAAAGGTGTGTGTGTGTGTGTGTGTGTGTGTGTGTGTGTGTGTGTGTGTGTGTGTGTGTGTGTGTGTGTGTGTGTCATTTACCTACGGTCGTCTGGTGGTCATCCAGCCAGCTGTCACCCTACGGAAAGAGCTCAGAGCTCATACTCGTAGTGACCGATCTTTGGGTAGGACTGAGACCACTCACACACCACACACCGGGACAGCGAGGCCACAACTCGTCGGGTTGCATCCCGCACCTATTTGCTGCTAGGTGAAAAGGGCTACACATTAAGAGGCTCGCCCATTTGCCTTGCCGCGCCCAAGACTCTAACCCTGGCCTTGGTTGTGAGCCGAGCGTGCTGACCACTACACTACACTACATTACGCTGTGTGTGTGTGTGTGTGTGTGTGTGTGTGTGTGTGTGTGTGTGTGTGTGTAGGTGTGTGTGTGTGTGCTTGCGCGCGTGCGTGTGCGTGTGCGTAGTACACATCTAACAGAGACACGAATGACATCCGTGTTTGAGTCACCAGTGTGTTGCCATGCTGGTGTTTACCTTCATCTCCTTGCCTGTGCATTGTGTGCTAAAGAGGTGTGTCTGGCCCTTAATACCAGGTGTGTGTGTGTGTGTGTGTGTGTGTGTGTGTGTGTGTGTGTGTGTGTGTGTGTGTGTGTTTAGCCTCACACACGCATTCCGTCTTCGCAGTCTTCATTCAGTGTTGCGTCATCTGTTGTCGCTAAGTCTGCTTACAAGAATGGTGTTTTGGACGGTGTTTACAAGTAAGGCGTTTAGACTTATGTTTACTAATGGTGCTTTTAATATTCCTAACTGCACATTGACCTTTCCCGAACTGAAGGCACCAGCTGCACAACACTTAGACCTAATTGCCATCACTACTCCTTCTTTTGCTTCATGTGAGAGCGACGCCAGACCTTCAGACCCTCACCTCGCTCCTCATGCCAATAAAGAACAGTGTGCTTATTTAAATCTTTTCCCCTTCATATTCTTCCGGTCGTTAAGGCAAGTGAACTGAATACTGAGTTTACCTTTCACTCTTCAGTTTATGCCTTTGTTTTAGTTACCTGGTAATTTTTCATAGTGTACGTTTAGTTTATAATGAGTTGCTCTTCAGTGTAATACAAGATACATATTTATAAGTGCTCTGCTGTCTCTTCCTGCTATTTATTTACACTACAGTAATAATAATCTCTTGAGTGTGGCAGAAGAATCATGTTCATATTAATGCTTTGTTCACTCATCGCTATTATTTTCAAGGGTCTCTCATATTTTTAATCGGATTCTCTTGATGTTTTCTTACAGTAATGGTAAAGATCCTTATTTAATCACCAATTTAGTCATGAAAGCATCCTTAAAGATCTTTGGTGTTTATAACTACATAGGGAAGAAAACGGAAAATAAATTGTACCTATTGTAGTGTTGGTGGTGATGGTGGTGGTTTTGGTGGTGGTGGTGGTGGTGGTGGTGGATTGAGATGGTGAGGGGTGGGTGGTGGTTGTGGTGGTATTTCATTATGGCGGAGATGATGACAGTTACTTGCAGTGATGGTGATGGTGGTGGTGGTTGTGGTAGTAATAGCTGTTGTTGTTGTTGCTGTTGTTGTGGTGGTGGTGGTGGTGGTGGTCGTGGTGGTGGTGGTTGTGGTAGTAATAGCTGTTGTTGTTGGTGGTGGTGGTGTGTGGTGGTGGTGGTTGTGGTAGTAATAGCTGTTGTTGTTGTTGTTGTTAGCTGTTGTTGTTGTTGTTGTTGTTGGTGGTGGTGGTGGTGGTGGTGGTGGTGGTGGTGGTGGTGGTCGCCGTCCACTGCGTAATATCAGAAGATAGTCCCGCCCTGCAGCGTGACGCACGACTCTCCTTCCCTACACATCACGTGCCGCTCTGCCCATATGTACACACGCTCCTGTCCTCGTGCCGGACCCCAAACATGCCGAGAGAGAGGGAGAGAGAGAGAGAGGAAAAAAAAAAAAATGAGAGGAGAGAGAGAGAGAGAACAGGTTTGACACGTGAGCAACCAACGTCGTAGTCTCTCTCTCTCTCTCTCTCTCTCTCTCTCTCTCTCTCTCTCTCTCTCTCTCTCTCTCTCTCTCTCTCTCTCTCTCTCTCTCTCCACTTACAACATAACACACAACCTTCAACTTCTGCTCTTTCATGTGCTAATCATTCAGAGCACATCTGCCTCCGCTAAATCGGGATCCGCATCGACCTTAGCGAAGATAAACAACGATATGTAAAAAAAAAAAAAAAAGAAAGAAAGAGCAGCGGCGCCGCGTGGAGCCGATGAGGAAAAAAGTGAGGGAGAGAGAAGTCGACCTAGAAGAGCACGCGGGTTCTTGGTGTAGCAATGAGAGGGAATGAGTAATGATATAGATAGTTCAGGGGTTGATGTATTGAAGGCCGGGGAGGTGATATGATTATTGCGTAGGTAGTAAGTACTGGTGACGGGAATTTCCAGTAGTGGGGATTTCAGTAAATTAGTAAATAGTGATCTTTTTTTTTTTTTTTTTTTGAGGGGGTCCTGTAAATATCACCAGTTTAGTAAATAGTAACCCTTTTTTTCTTCCCCCTCCTCGAATCTGGTAGTACTGCTATGCTGCAAGTGGTATTTTGAGATAGATTTTAAGCATATGATTTCCGTGTCTCGACTTTTTTTGTTTTGTTTTTTGTTTAACAGGTGGTTGAATCTATGTGTGTGTGTGTGTGTGTGTCTACAAGATATGTCAAAAAATTATTAGCAGAGTTTTAAGGGCATGTCTATTTATGTGTGTGTGTGTGTGTGTGTGTGTGTGTGTGTGTGTGGTGCTTGAACTAATAATTACAATTGATTATAAGTATGAACTAATTCCAGAGAGAGAGAGAGAGAGAGAGAGAGAGAGAGAGAGAGAGAGAGAGAGAGAGAGAGAGAGAGAGAGAGAGAGAGAATCAGTACACAGGCACCTCACCTTTACTGTGTCAAAAGGATGCCCCACAGCCACTCCAGCACACCCTGAAACAAAACAAAGCAAACATAAGCAGGAAACACAGAGACAAACACCTTTACAAACTTACACCATAACAAAACAAAAAAAAACACCACCTCTGTATAAACCAAGGAGCCCCCATAGGAAACAGGAACTATACAAGACAATCCCCCATACAATACAGTCCCTACAGAAAACAAACTGAATACAAATCATACAAGGCATTACACATACAAAAATTTTAATAGGTTCTAATATAAACATAACATTCGCATACAATACAGTCCCCATACGAAAGTCCCCATACAAATCAGTGCTTCTCCATACAGTGCAACAAAACAGCTCTTCCTATGTAAATTAAGACCCTAAAGTGTATATTTGTGTATAGTATTGGTTCTAGATAGATGGTTATATGATAGAGAGAGAGAGAGAGAGAGAGAGAGAGAGAGAGAGAGAGAGAGAGAGAGAGAGAGAGAGAGAGAGAGAGAGAGAGAGAGAGAGAGAGAGAGAGAGAGAGAGACTGTGGGGTAAGGAAAGGAAGGAAAGAAAGAATAAAAGGAAAGAATGAAGGAATGAAAGAAAATGAAAGAAAGACTAAGAAAGAGGAAAAAATAAAGAGGCGATTGATGAAAAAAGCAGATACCAGATTTATTTCAGAGAGAGAGAGAGAGAGAGAGAGAGAGAGAGAGAGAGAGAGAGAGAGAGAGAGAGAGAGAGAGAGAGATGAAGCTTTCGACAACGTAACAAGAAAGGTCAAATGGCACTAAGTCAATAAGGTCAGAGGGCAAGAGACGTTTTCTTTGGGCGTCTTTCAAGAGGTCACTTCGCTAAAAGAAAGATAAAATGAAGGAGGAAGAGGAAAAATGAAAAAAAGAAAAAAAAGTGTGAGAACTGGTGAGGGTAGGTTAGGTTGAATGTGTTAGGTCATAATTATTAATCCAGGAAGAAAAGTGCGCACGTTTCCCTGTGACAGTCCTTGAGTAGAGAGACAAAGAAGGTACAATGGACTGACTGCTTGTTGTTGTTGTCATTATTCGTTCCTGTGTTTGCTGCCTGTGCTGTGTTTGCACGATATTGATGGCTAGCATTTATTTATTTATTTTTATTTTTTTTTCATCAAAGTTTTGTCTTCCGGGTCTTGTTAATTTGTATAATTTTGTTTGCATTATTTTTATTTATTTTTCTTTTTATGGTGTTTTGATATTTTTATTTATTTATTTCTATTTTTTAGCTTATCAATTTTTTTTTTTTACTTTTTATTATAGTACTTTTGAGGGTTCGCTTTTTACTGCAGTGCTTTACCATGTCGGCTATTTCTTATTTATTTATTTTATTTATTTTATTTTTTTTACAGTAGTGTGTGTATTTATTCATTTGTTCTGAATGTAGTATTCCTGTGTGTCTGAATAGTCTCACTGCTGTACTCTGGAATGTCTGACTTGCTCTGCCTTGCGTTTCATTATGCCGTGTCTTCCACAGCAGTCAAGTCAACACTTAAGCTTGCAGACTCCCTGTTTTATTTCTGTTTTACTGTTATTTTTCTCTCTTTTAATACTTTTTTTTCCCTCAGTGCTTCAAGAATTAACTACATTATTTCAGTAGTAGTAGTAGTAGTAGTAGTAGTGTCTCGTGGCGCTTTCCTCTCATAGCTGTCAAGGAAACACATTTTTAGCCTTGACCCTTTCGTTATTTATTTCATTGTTTGTTTTTCTTTTGTTGTTGTTGTTTTCTTTCAGTGTTTGATGAATGAACTACAACACATGGGTCTGTCTTAAGCACCTCGTGGCTTTTCCTCTCATAGCTGTCAAGGCAACACACACTTAGCCTTACCCCTTCCCTTATTTATTTAATTGTTTTTTTTTCTTGTTGTTTTCTTTGTGTTTGATGAATGAACTACAACACATGAGTCTGTCTCAAGCACCTCGTGTCTTTTCCTCTCATAGCAGTCAAGGAAACACACACTTCGCCTTGTCCCTTCCTTTATTTATTTTACTGTCATTCTTCCTCTCTCTCAGTGATTAACGAACTAACAACAGCACATCGGAGTGTCTTAAGCATCTCGCGGGGCTCTCCTCTCATAGCAGTGAAGCCAGCACGCACTTAGCCTTGTTCCGTCCCTTCGTTACACCAGCGTTGTGAAAGAACCCGGTACATTTCGTAGGTCGCGAGTTTGCTGGGTGATTTCTAATTTCGCAATATTCCCGCCAAGGAGATGAGAAGGCCGGGAAGGGGGAAGGGGGAAGGGGGAAGGGGGAGGAGGGGTTCGACACTGGGGCAGGAAGAGCGAGGAGAGCGGCGTTTACTTGACCTTCCTGGAATGACCTACACTTGCTACCAACCTGCGTGATGTAAGCATGGGTCCCACGTGTGTGTGTGTGTGTGTGTGTGTGTGTGTGTGTGTGTGTGTGTGTGTGTGTGTGTGTGTGTGTGTGTGTGTGTGTCGGGGGAGGGTCAAGGGGAAGGAGTGATGATATCTAGGCCTGAATGTGGATAATAAAGCACTAGTAGTTGTAGAAGTAGTTAGAATTATTATTATTATTATTATTATTAGTAGTAGTAGTAGTAGTAGTAGTAGTAGTAGTAGTAGTAGTAGTAGTAGTAGTAGTTGTAGTAGTAGTAGTAGTACTAGTAGTAGTAGTAGTAGTAGTAGTAGTAGTAGTAATCGCTGTTGTTGTTGCTGCTGCTGCTGCTGTTGTTGTTGTTGTTGTTGTTGTTGTTGTTGTTGTTGTTGTTGTTTTTGCTGTAGTAGTGGTGGTAATTAGAAGAACAAGGACAAGTAATTGTAGTAGTAGTAGTAGTAGTAGTAGTAGTAGTAGTAGTAGTAGTAATAGTAGTAGTAGTAGTAGTAGTAGTAGTAGTAGTAGTAGCATCATCATCATCAGCAGCAGCAGCAGCAGCAATAGTAGTAGTAGTAGTAGTAGTAGTAGTAGTAGTAGTAGTAGTAGTAGCAGCAGCAGCAGCAGCAGCAGTAATAATAACAATAGAAGCAGTAGGACTATAGTAGTAGTAGTAGTAGTAGTAGTAGTAGTAGTAGTAGTAGTAGTAGTAAAAGTATGGAACTCTACCTGTTTCTATCTTACCTTTCACCTTCCCTACAACCTGAACGCTTTCAACAGAAGAGCACCTACCTATTCCTATCTCACTGTCCACCCTCCTCCTCCCTGAACACACTAAAGGGAAGAGTACCTTTGAAAACACCGCCTCTCCCCCCCCAAAAAAAAAAAAAACACTAAGTAGCACCAGCCTTGTATAGAACTTCCCATACAAACATTCAGGAAGTGACGATTAAACCGATTTTTTAATACTTTCTCTAGGCCTTGTTCAGACTAACTTCCTTGTAAAAAATAGTAGTAGTAGTAGTAGTAGTAGTAGTAGTAGTAGTAGTAGTAGTAATAGTAGGAAGAGGAGAGGGAGGAAGAGGAGAAGGACGAAGAGGAGGGAAAGTAGTAGAAATAAGAGTAGATGGAGAAGTAGGAAGAGTAGGAATGAAAAGAGAAAGATCAGATTTAGAAATAAGAGGACGAGGAAGACAAGCAGTAGGAATAAAAGGAGAAGGAAACCAAA
>NC_087172.1:6722500-6730000 GCF_035594125.1 Scylla paramamosain | reverse complement strand
TAAAGTGACTTTTTTCCTTACATTTTTGCTGCTTTCATGTTCTCTCTTTGGCGAGACGCGCTGAGGCCACAGCGTACCACACACCGAATCAAGCCTGGTGTTGAAATAATAAACAAGAACTACTGAAATAAGAATTATGTGTGAGTCTTTGTTACAGAATTATGAGTAAACTTGTAAGGCGAACATGGCAGCAGCGAGGCATTGTGTTGCCTCACCATGGGCCAGCTCGCGGTGACCTACACATGATAAAAAAAAAAAAAAAAATGGCAGCACTCAAAGAGCCAGCCAGCTTACGTAAGGCAATGGACCGCGGCCCCGCCATGGTGTCAGTGTTCAGTCAGTGACCGGGGCCACGCGTGAGGCAGCTTGGGCACCCGTGGCCCCCATGCTCCCACGCCGTGCCACTCACGCACCCACGACCTGACTTCCTCGCTGGGAAAATTCCCCGCCCCAGGGATGCTGAACACGTCCTGGTACCCGCGCCTCCCCCACCCCTCCCCCCTTCACTCCCCTAACACACCTTGCACCTCCCTTACTTCTCCCTCAGGTACCCCCCTCTAACTTAAACTGGTTCTTACCCAATAGTAGTACAAGTTCCTCCCTCACCCCCTTCCTTCCTCTCTCCCTCCCTCCCTCCCTCCCTCCCTCCCTCCCTCCCTCCCAACAACTATCTCCACTCCATCATCTTCCATGCGTCCCTCCCTTTGCCCTCGGGAATAGACGAGAAATTTTTCCTACACCGCTCGCACGAGACCATCACGAGACGAGGGTACTCTGCCCCTGGGTGCCCCAGTATTAAGCCTGAAGGATGAGGCGGGTCCCAGGGGGTGGTGACAGGGGTTAGGGAGGTGGCAGGAAGAGATAGTGAGAAGGGGAGGCGGGTTAGGTGAAAGGGAAGAAATGGTGGTGGGGGGAGGGGTGAATTACTGAGAGGATGAAAACAGGAGACAGATTATCTTCTCGGAAAGGCAGACGAAGGGAGGCAAGTGTGGGGCCTCCCGGGACGGCACGGTGATGGGGGAGATAAGGAACCGTGTGGAGACGGAGGCGGCGCAGAATGAGAGAGCAGGGGAGGCGAGGGATCAGAGGGAGGGGTGAGGTGCGCAGCTGAGGAAATGAAAGGAGGAGAATGAGACATACACTATAGACTGGACGAAGGGAAGGCGTCTGATGGAAGAGAACAGAAAGAAAAGCCAGGTTTGAGGAAAGGGCTGAAAGACATCGTTCAAAATAGGTCCTTCAGAAACACCTGGTGGAAATATCGACAAGCAAATCCTTATAGAAAAGTTAAAGAAAACTGGACGACTTCAACAGAAAACGGGGTGCGGCAAGTGTGAGAGCAGGCAGGAAGAGAGGAAGAGAGTCTGGGATTTTTCCATGAGACACTCGGGCCACCTTGGAGGGTCTCCCGGCAACAGGCGCCCGGCCACAGAGGAGCGTCTGGAAACAAGAGGCGCAAGACGAGGAGAGAGGGAGAGAGGGGTTATGAGAGAGAGAGAAACCTGTTGTGGTAATTTTCCTCATAAGACAAAGGAGAGACGTGGTTATATTAGTCTGTCTGTAAGTGATACGAATGCCTAGATGTATTTGTCCCGTGTTAGAAGGAAAAACACGAAAAAAAATAAAAACGAAGGAAACGAAACGAAATGATTGACCGTATGTATTTCTTGTGGCCAAAGGACGAAACTTAAGAAAAGAAAAAAGCTATTTAGAATCATCCAGGTGTCTTTGAATTACTGCATTAGCTGTCTGAATGAAAATATTGTTTCTTCCGTGTGACTGCAATGAAGAAGGAATGAAGAAAAACAAATTAAACGAGTCTGGATAACAACTTCATCCGATCAAGGAGAAGAAGAAAAAAAAAAAGGAAAAAACCCTTGAAAACAGCCAAAACTTGAATAATAACAACAATAATATAAAAAAAAAGATGGTATGTCCTGTAGAGCAATGAAGAAAACAAAACAGTATGAGTTTTCTTAGAGTATTTCAAACTTTCCACGCCAGGAGACCACCGAACCGAGGATGATGAGGGAAGCACACAAGGAAACTAAAAGGAAAAGAAGAGAGAGAGAGAGAGAGAGAGAGAGAGAGAGAGAGAGAGAGAGAGAGAGAGAGTTAAAACTACACCTGAAAGTAATACAGACTGTGGCATAACCTACATGTTACTCTTCACAAGATGATAAAATAGAAGGAAAAAAATAAAGAAAAAAAAATACTCTGAGCCATCCAGGTAGCAACAAAAGTCACACAGCAGCCTGGCCACCAAGACAAGACACTAAGACAAGACGAAACTAGAAAAAAAAAAAAAGCAACACTGCCCTCTCACCACGGCTATTTTCAAAGGCCACAGATGATTAGCCGGGTTCCCAAGAGTGCTCCACCTGTCAGTACCGTAGAAAATATTGTTAATCTGTCACTAGAATCATAAAAACACCCTTAATAACCCTTATAACTTCAACTAGAGCCTTTGAAAAGTAGTAGAGGTGCGGCGCAGGAGTGTTTCAAAATACTATTCAAACGGAGACAAGCTGGCAACCACACACCTCTGAACCTTGAGGGGCCGTGCATTGCGGAGGCTGAGAGAACCTTCCAGAACCAGGGGGCCGGGTGAGGGATTCAGGGAGTGGTTGTGAGGGGGGTAAAGGAGTGGGAGGGACAGTGTGTGGGGGCGGTTCAGTTCTCTCTCAGGAAACACGAAGAATCAGAGGCGCCCCACGACAAGGCCACGCAAGCATCACGTGAACGGCCAAGCAGTATACTCCAGGGGTATGCGTGGGGGAGGGAGGGAAGTGGTAGTGGGGGGTGTCTGCGGGCGGGTGGCGACAGAGCAAAGTGATTGGCTGCCTGTCTAGTCTGCTTTTCTTTTTTGTGTGTAGGTCTCTCTCTCTCTCTCTCTCTCTCTCTCTCTCTCTCTCTCTCTCTCTCTCTCTCTCTCTCTCTCTCTCTCTCTCTCTCTCTCTCTCTCTCTCTCTCTCTTACTTCATTATTATCGTATAATACCTCCCTCATTAAACAATACTCCCTGCCTGCAATCATCTATAACACACACACACACACACACACACACACACACACACACACACACACACACACACACACACACACACACACACACACACAGATGTTGCTAGCTTCACACCGCATCAGTAGCATTACTGTGACCACCTCAGCTGTCTGCAAGTCTCTGATGCTAAAATGCTGCTCTTGCCAGCTGCAGAATTAAAAATAGAAGATACACATTCACTGGTTTAAAAGTGCAATCAGGAAAAGATGGATTATATATAGTGCAGTACTCTTCACCTGGTAAATTTTTATGGTTGACTCACTGATTAGGTGAAGCTACAGGAGAGTAAAAATAGAGCATAGTTGTTATTGCATTGACTGAAGAAGTGCTAAGGAACGTATAGTAATCTTCATGTGGTTATTAATGAGGGTGACTAATTGATTGAAACTAATTGATTGAAACGACTGAATGGTAAAAAAATATAATCTAGTTACTCTTAGATTAATTTAAAGTAGCGAATCAGCTGCAGAATTGGTATGGCACAGTCATTTTCACGTGGGTGACTGACTGACTAATTGAAACCACAGGAGAGTGAAAATAGACACCAGTTATTCTTGGACTGACGATGTACAAAACGCAACTTGAATTAAAAAGAAACAAAGCAGACTTTTATCTTTTATCTTATTTTTTTCCTGTCAACTAGATTAATTTTCCAGTTTGCCTCTTTTTTTTTTCATAATTACACTATTGCCTACGTGTTGCTCCCATCCACACATCTGCCTGGTCTTGTCTTAAAGCTCCCTACTAACTCTGCACTAACAATCCGACATCTGAGTCTCTTCCAGTCTATCCCCTTATACATTTTCCAGTTTGTCTCCTCATATATTTCCAGTCCAGTTAATTCATCATTCATTTCCAGTCCATCTCAGCTCCTTGTGCACCTCCCTCCTGACATACACACCTCCCTTCTGACTCACACCTCATTACCACCACCCACCCAAAACTTAAGTCCATTCCAGCTTATTTCTTGAATCACGTTCATAACCAACTAGATTAAATTCCTTCACTTATTTATAGTTCTTGCATTAGCAGTTTAGTTGCCAAGAAATTAAACTACGAAAATACTTAACACTTTGAGGGATCATTGGTTGGAATAAAAAAATAAATAAATAAAAAAAACCCTGGATATTCTCGGTAAGGATTATACATGCTCAAGGGCAACTTGTTATCAGTTATCCTAAATACCAGTCACTACATTTAAGTGTGTTTATTTTAGTAGGGCTGTAAAAAAGTTATGCACGCTAGATCTGGATGTGTATTGAAAGTTGATTAATGCCAGTTTGTCAGTCAGTTAGTCAGAGGGTCAGTCAGTCAGTGAGTCAGTCAATTAATCATTCATTCAATCAGTCAGTTAGTCAGTCATTTCGCCAAGTAATCAGTCAATCAGTCAGCCAATCAGTCAATCAGTAGTTATAGTCATTCATTCATTCAGCGAGTCAGTAAGTCAATCAGTCTCTCAGTTTGTCCATCAATCATTTAATCACTCAATCACTCAATCATTCAGGCAGTCAGTAAGTTTGTCAGTCGGTCAGTCAGTCAGTCAACCACAGTAAATACCAATTGAAGATTCCTGTATCATAACACATCTTGAAGTCAGTTAAATCAGTTCATTCGATCTTTAAGTCACTGCAGGAGTGATTATCGATATTTTTTACCCTCAGTGTTGACGGCAGCAGTTTCAGTCAATCGGTCATTCAGTCTCAGTAATAACCCCTTGAAGATTCTAGTCTCTTAACATATGCTGTCTTCAGTTCATTCAATCTTTTCAGTACATTATTCCCATCACCCTATCATCTACCTTTCCCTCTCCTTCAACCTCCACCAGCCTCCTCTTCTCTCCATCAAACCTCATCCTTCTCCTCTCTCTCCTTCACCCCCCGTCCTTCCTTCGCCTCTTCTCTCCAACCACCTCTCCTTTTCCAGTGGCAGTGTGTGGTGGAGCAAATTAACTGTCATATCTCATTGATTTCGCACCTGACATCCCTACACACACACACACACACACACACACACACACACACACACACACACACACACACACACACACACACACACACACACACAGTCATCACAGCTCCCTCACAACTCTCCTCAATTTGTTTACGTAAGAAAGTTTTCGTTCTGAGCTTGTGAAACACTGCATTCCTTTGGCGCCTCCTTCAGGTGTTACTTTCTGCTGCTCCGTGTCATGTGTTGCTTCTGGAGCGTATACAGGGTGTAACACGAGTTTCTGCGGATATTGCTGGAGGTGCAAGTACAGGTTAATCTAAGTTGAAAATGTACTGTGCATATACGCATAACATAGCAAGGCGTTGTTTAGCCGTGGTGTGAAGTTCAAGTGTGGCCTGGCGACAGATACAACGGCCGGGCTGGGCAGGTCGCCATGGTGGGGAAACACCATATCCATACACTCCACATTATTTTAATTTATGTAATACAATCTGAACTTATTCAATGTCACAGTCTCAAAAGGAAACTGCGTGTGACTAACTAGAAATCAGTTGATTTGTTGCTAGCCGCGCTCCTTGCTCCTCCTTGCCCAGTCTGAATGCATGGTGCCTGCTACTTAATTTGTCGTTTATTACAACCATACTAACATTGTGTAATGTATATTGGTAAGTCACCTGGGCGTTGTCATCACAGTAAACCTCCAAATCTTGTAGAAATAATGGCTGAATAATTTACAATTTCACCAACGGACATCCAGGTCAACGCATTCCGCCATGGATACCCGCCTGACCCTGCCAGTGGAGCTGTCGCCAGGCCACACTTGACTTTTATACCACGGCTTAGCAACGCCTCAAAATGTATCTGTGTATAGCACGTTTTCGACTTGTATTAACCTCTAGTTTCACATGTAGCAATATCCGCAGAAACTCTTGCTACATCCTTCATGGTGGTGGTACCAGTAGTAGAAGAGGAGGAGCAGCAGGAGGAGGAATAATGGTTGTTCTCTTAATATCTATTTTTGTTTATACCATATTAAATGTAGTAGTAGTATTACTAGTAGTAGTAGTAGTAGTAGTACTAGTAGTAGTAGTAGTAGTAGTAGTAGTAGTAGTAGGGAGTACGAGGAGGGAGGAGAGAAGGAGGAGGAAGAGGACTAGGAATAATGACCATTCTCTCAACATCTATCATTCCTTTCATTATACCAAGTGTTCTTTGCAGTGCAGGTGAGTCAATGAAGCTCAGGTGTTCTGCAAGCGTCCAGGTGTGTGCTATTTATTTTTTTTTTCAGACATAACTTGTATACCATCCTCTTAATACCTGTCTGTTTTCTCACAGCCAACACTTGCAACACCGCGCCAAGCTTTAAACGTCCGGATTGCTGTGGTGCTGTTTCTACCCATTCATTCAAAGGTATGATTGTCCATCAGTTTGAGAGCCAATGTTTGTGACTACGTTCACCTGCTGTGGGGGAATGTGAGGCGCTTGAAGTTGCTGTGAAGTGAATTAGATCGTGTAGTGATGCGGTGCTTCCTGTTATTCTTTTTTTCTATTATTGTTATTTTTCTTTTGTTTATCGTCGTGTTATTCATTGCTCCTTTGGCGATGGGGATGCTCCGTCTGTCTGATTGTCTGTCTGTCTGTCTGTCTGTCTGTCTGTCTGTCTGTCTCTGTCTTTCTTTTTACTGTTTCTGTCTGTTTGGCTATCTCTCTCTCTCTCTCTCTCTCTCTCTCTCTCTCTCTCTCTCTCTCTCTCTCTCTCTCTCTCTCTCTCTCTCTCTCTCTCTCTCTCTCTCTCTCTCTCTCTCTCTCTCTCTCTCTCTCTCTCTCTCTGTGTGTGTGTGTGTGTGTGTGTGTGTGTGTGTGTGTGTGTGTGTGTGTGTGTGTGTGTGTGTGTGTTCCTATGTCTCATTTTATGTTTGTCTGCCTATCGGTCTTTATCTATGTATCTGTCTGTTCATCTGTATCTCTTTGCCTGCCTGCCTGTCTGTCTGTGTCTGTCTGGCTGTCTGGCTGGCTCTCTCATGCACTTCTTTATCCCCTGACGGCGCAGAATCCTTGTTAATCCGTCACTAGAATCACAAGATGCTTCATAACCCGATTACTTCAGATAACCCAATTATTTCAGTAACTGCTAAAAGAAGGTGAGCTAAGGTGCTTTAATGTTCGAGAATACTTAAGACGTTTGAGGTATTGGGGTGCTTTTTTCTTGTGGTGGCGCCGCTGTGCTGGCATAATGGTGGTGGTGGTGGTGGTGGTGCATAGGGTTGGGGGGGTGAGTGATGCATATGAGCAATAAACCACTCCAATTGCATCATCAAAGCGGGTTGTGTGAAGCTGTGTAGAGTTAATGAGATGTTGGATTTAAACTTCTCATTGCTAGATCAATTTATTTATTTAGTGTTGTTCTTGTTTGTCTTGTTTTTTTTCGTTCTTTTCTCTTTTTTTTTCTTCCTTCCCTCCTTCATTCCAATCTTCCTTCCTTCCTT
>NC_087172.1:6715000-6717500 GCF_035594125.1 Scylla paramamosain | reverse complement strand
AAAAACACCCTTGAAAATTTCAATAACCTACATTTACATCCGCCTTAAAAGTTGAGATAAAACGTTAAAATGTTTGAGAATATGAAAAGTTCTCGTGTATCAAAGACGTCTCGATAATTCCACTGGTAACCGTAATAGCATCGTAATGACCTTCACTACGGCCGCTTGAAAGGGAGGGAAGGCTCTGACATGCCTGAGAAATTGAGCCTTTATAAAGTGCCACTTATTGACTCTGTGTAAAATTGTCACCGGCGTCACGGAAAACTCCCTTGAGAATCGTAATAGCATCGTAATAACTTGCACTACAGCTGTTTGGAAGTCGAGGGAGGGAAGGCGGGAAAATGCTTGGGAGTGTTGGCCTTTATATTGTGACAGCCGACAGCCACGAAATTAATTGTTCTCGTGTGCATACGACCCCTCCCACTCATGACAGCGGTGCTTCAACACGACACAAGCATCACAGCAACCAGTATTCAGGTCACCGCACTGCACCACACACCATTCCACTCGTCACCACACATTACCACTCATCGTACAGCAGCCAATATTCAGGCCACCACACACACCACACCTTGCACCTTACATGGCACCACGCACCACATCACACAGCACACGTAGCCACACACCACACCAGGAAGACTCAGCATATTTTTCCTATCAGTATCATTTTTTGTGTCATATTGTCAAGGAAAATTGTGTATTCCACTTCATGTTTATTTGTCTTTTCTTCAGTTTTCCTTTTTATTGCCTATTTTTTCGTCTTTCCTGCTCTTTTTTTTTTCTTTTTTGTTTCTCTGTCTGGCTATGTGTTTCTCTTTCTCACTTTTTCCTTTCTTTCCTCCATTCTTTCCTTTCTTTTTCCCTTCTTTCCTTCCTTCATTCATTCATTAATTTCCCCCATTCTCTCTCTCTCTCTCTCTCTCTCTCTCTCTCTCTCTCTCTCTCTCTCTCTCTCTCTCTCTCTCTCTCTCTCTCTCTCTCTCTCCCCATTTCTCTCCCTCTCCCTTCCCCATTTCCCTCCCTCTCCCCTTCCCCATTTCCCTCCCTCCCCCTTCCCCATTTCCCTCCCTCCCTTCTTTCCTATCCCTCTCTCTCCCTCTTAAAACCACCACAAAAGACTCCCAAACTTCAAAAACCTAACCTTACCCACACAACCACCGAGACACACACACAAACATTCTAAGGACTTCAACTGCCTTACTCTGCCCGCCCGACAACAGCAGTCACACCACCCCCAGGACGGCCTCCTCCCTGCACACTACACCCCTGCCTCCTCCACCTGCTGAGTCCTGCTGCCCTTGTGTTGTTCTGCTGGTATTTGAATGTTCGGCGACAGGTGCCCTCATTTCTGCGGCGCCCGGGTGTTAGTCATTCAGTCAATTAATCAGTGTCTTTCTCGGGTTTTTGCTGTTGTTGGGTGTTGCTGTTTTTTTTTTTTTTTTTTTAGTGGATCAGGAAGTGCCTTTTACTTTAGAGGAAAAGGTTGGGGTGAGGGAGGGATGGGGAGAGCGGAGGGATGGGGAGAAGGGAGGGATGGGAAGAGGGGAGTGATGAAGAGAGAGAGAGAGAGAGAGAGAGAGAGAGAGAGAGAGAGAGAGAGAGAGAGAGAGAGAGAGAGAGAGAGAGAGAGAGAGAGAGAGAGAGATCACAAAGCAAACCCAACTTAAAGAAAAAAAAAAAAAAGAGAAAATTCTACAGTAATCACCTTTATTTTCTTGACACCAAACAGAAAATGTATCTGGAAGGCTAACAAGACAAGTTTCCCTTACAATTATTTTCTACCTCCCCCATCCTGAATCTATCATGAGCTCACTCCTCCCTCGTGCTATTTATAAACGTGACCACCTGCCGCCTCACACCAGTGCTGCCTCTTGAGGAACGCCACCTCTGCTTGTCCTGACTTGGAACACACACACACACACACACACACACACACACACACACAAAGAACAAACACCTTCCCTTTTGTTTTACTGATGATTACTAGTCCCTGCAACACTGAGGAACACAAAGGAACAAAAAATGCCCCGTTTTTGCAGTGTTGATTACGATGACTATTGCAACACTAAGAAATATAAATGAAGAACAAACATTCATCTCCTTATTCTACTGATGATCACGATGAGTACTGCAGATCTAAGCATAAAGAAGTAACAAAAAAAAAAAAAAAGTACAGATGTTAGTGCCTAGTGTTTGTGACAAGCTGTACAGTACTAGTGATTCTAAAGTGCTTGGCAAAGATTCGCTCTAAGAAAGTAAGGGAAGAGAGTGTGTGTGGGTGTGTGTGGGTGTGTGTGGGTGTTGTATAATTATATAATCAATAAATCTGCCTATCTATCTACCTGTGTGCGAGTTATTAATTGAGGACATGGTAGTATAATCTCTAAGTCCTTTTCCAGTCTAGTTATGGTACAAAGGGTAACCTCGCCTGTCACATCGTTTATGTAACCATATGGCGGTGTACTGAAGGAGTAATTCCGGGTTGTGGTGTGGTTTTTTG
>NC_087172.1:6655000-6707500 GCF_035594125.1 Scylla paramamosain | reverse complement strand
GTCAGGGGAATGTCAGTAGGAGGTCACAATCACTGCCGTCTCTCCCAGCTGACTAAGGGGTGTCAGGTCGGCAACATAGAAAAATAGTTTGCTTAGGTTACTGTTAAGCGTGACAGAACTGCATGATAAGGGAGAGAGAGAGAGAGAGAGAGAGAGAGAGAGAGAGAGAGAGAGAGAGAGAGAGAGAGAGAGAGAGAGAGAGAGAGAGAGAGAGAGAGAGAGAGAGAGAGAGAGAGTGTAGCCTGCGTCGTTGGCATCAATATTTTTTTTGTTTTTAAATTCCAAAAGTACTGGTGCACTAAGATAGCCTTAAAGAGAGAGAGAGAGAGAGAGAGAGAGAGAGAGAGAGAGAGAGAGAGAGAGAGAGAGAGAGAGAGAGAGAGAGAGAGAGAGAGAGAGAGAGAGAGAGAGAGAGAGAGAACTCCTATATCTAAACCAATGAAATAGGTTACTTAACTTAGAGCATCGTCTCCTTGTAGAATCAGACAAATTTCAACCTTTTATTTGTTTATTTGCATATATTTTTTCATTTATCTATTACTATTATTATCACATTTTTCATCAGTCTTTGTTTTTTCTTTTTTGTCGGGGGCAGAGAAATATGTGTGGTTAGGTTAGATTAAGTCATGTCAGGTTAGGTTAGGTTAGATCAGGTCAGGTCAGGTCAAATCAGATCAGGCTACATTGGATTAGATTAGGTTAGACTGGGTTCGGTTAAGTTAGGTTAGTTTAGGTGGTTAGGTGATGTTAGGTGAGGTTAGATTAGGTTAGGTTAAGTTAGGTTAGTTTAGGTGATGTTAGGTGAGGTTAGGTGATGGTGAAGTGAGGTTAGGTTTGATTAAGTGAGGTGATAGTGAAGCTCTGAGATGGTGAGAGTCAATTCTGCGTAGTTGTGGTCGTTTATCTTTGTGGTAATCAAGTCCTTGTCTGAGGTGTACGTGTTGTGCTTCCGTCAGCTGGTTCGCCTCTCCTTAAATGCATCTTGTTCTTTCCCTCTTTATAAACTTCATCATCATACTTATTCATCTACCTATTTTTGTGATGGTGTTTAATCTCACCCGTGTAGGTTTGCGATGAATGGATCTACTGTGTTAAATGGATATGTCTCTTAGTGGTTGATGAATATACTTGTATCACTTTGAATGTAAGGATGATGTGAAGGTTTGTCCAGTGAACCCTGCTGATGTAATGGTGATTGGTGTGGAGGAGGAGGAGGAAGAAGAAGAAGAAAGAGGAGGAAGGCAATGCACGTTCTGACGTTTTCTTTCTCACCACCCTTCCCCATCATGCCCCCTTCTTTCCTCCTCCTCCTCCTCCTCCTCCTCCTCTTCGTCCATCTTTTCTCTCCTAGCCCTGCTGTTGTTGGGGTGTTATCAGGATCCTAGCTGGAGGGGGAGGGAGCGTAAAGGAAGAAACCAAGGTGATACGTGCCCACACACACACACACACACACACACACACACACACACACACACACACACACACACACACACACACACACACACACACACACACACACACACACACACACACACACACACACACACACACGATTTCCCTCAAGTTTCTTAAGGTCATATTCTTGAGTTCTGCAATCGTTTAAATTTATATCGAAGTGGCCCCTCCTCCTTCTCCTTCTTCTTCTCCTTCTCCTCCTTCTCCTTCTCCTTCTCCTTCTCCTTCTCCTTCTCCTTCTCCTCCTCCTCCTCCTCCTCCTCCTCCTCCTCCTCCTCCTCCTCCTCCTCCTCCTCCTCCTCCTCCTCCTCCTCCACCTACCTGCCCACTACTTCGTTAATTATAGGTAAAAAAAGACCTTCGTCAAATCGCCACATTCTGACTAACGAGAGAGAGAGATAGAGATAGAGAGAGAGAGAGAGAGAGAGAGAGAGAGAGAGAGAGAGAGAGAGAGAGAGAGAGAGAGAGAGAGAGAGAGAGAGAGGTGGGTAATATGTATGTATGTTTCTTACAAGGGG
Organism: Scylla paramamosain; assembly: GCF_035594125.1. Lineage (NCBI taxonomy): Eukaryota > Metazoa > Arthropoda > Malacostraca > Decapoda > Portunidae > Scylla > Scylla paramamosain. Next base: position 6,705,527 of record NC_087172.1, on the reverse strand, counting down.
CCTGCCACATGTAGGCCTGGTGGCTTCTTGCAGCTTCCCTTATTTTCTTATGTTCTTTTGTTCTAGACTGAGCGCCCAATGAACACCCCTTGCTGCTGTTCCTTTCCCCACTGGCCCAGCACCCTCAGAGCAGTCATTATTCTTCCTCTTTTCTCAGTAACTAGGATGCTAAAATTTATTGCTAGATATGTGTAGTGTTTGTGTGGTTTGTAGAATGTTAACGAGTCCTCCCCCGAAAATGAAAGATGAAAGAAAGAAGAAAAGATAAGTAGCGTAGGGATGTGAAAAGCTTGCCAGCCTTCCCACCCCTCCCCACATCCAAGAAGAAGAAAAAATAAATAAAAGGACGGGAAAGCTAAGTAGTGTGTGGATGTGAAAGGTTTGCCAGCCCTCCCCCCCAAGACAAAAACAAACAAACAAATAAAAGGAAGGAAAGGCTAAGTAGTGTGTGGATGTGAAAGGTTTGCCAGCCCTCTCCCGCCCCTCCCACCCAAAAAAAAAAGAAAAGTGAAAAGTAAAAATAAGGGAACACATAAGAACACTACAAAATAAAGGTAGTTCCAGGAAGCCTTTAGGCCTACACGTGGCAGTTTCGGTATAAATCATGCCTACCTATTTCCACTTATCATCATCATCCATAAAATTTCTCTAATCTTCTTTTAAAGCTCCCTAATGACTCGACACTTAGAGCCTAGTTACTGAGTGTATTCCATTCATCCACCACTCTGAGAACCACTTCCTTCCAGTCTCCTCACTTGAATCCATTATGTCTTGTCCTATCCCGGTTTTTCACCCTGACGATTTTTGTTTAACTCTTTCATTGCGACACGAAACAATTAGCAGCACCAGAGGCAATGTTTGAAGTCTTTACAGGCATCTACAAGAAAGTTAGCGATGAAAAAAAGAATATATTTTGTAATTTCTTCCCAATTGAAAGATTGGATGTGGCTGTAGAACAAGTAAAGATGTCTCAGAGTCACTGGTAATTAAAGAAAAGTGTACCAAGTGGCAGTCAAAAGGTTAAACTAAGACAGAAAAGAAAGGTGGAGATGTCAGTGTAATTGTTTGCTCTCATGTATAAACTCGTTCACTTCCTGTTATGGTCCTGTGGCGCTCAGCTGTGTCGTGGTCCAACTAATGTGATCTCATCCTGACCGTGCCTTCCATTGACAGGACCTCGGTGCAAACGTTTTGTTTTCCTATCTCACCTTAGTGAACGTCACGCGGCTCTCTTATACCATCCCACAGGCATAAATTTTGTGACTTTCTGGATTAATTCTGCTCCATGACTTAAAGATCCCATGTTTGAGGAAGTCCACCTAAACCTTAGCAGCCTTGACGACGTCCACCCGTCTTCCTCCAGCTAATGCTTGTCTTGGAGTGTACTCATAGCACGAATCAGATTATTTTGAAGAGGAGGACGAGGACGAGCAGGAGTAGGAGGAGGAGGAGGAGGAGGATGAGGTGAGCGATGGAGTTGAGGAAGCATAAACAACACTGATTTTCTGAAGGTGCTCTGATGCGAGATATATATATATATATATATATATATATATATATATATATATATATATATATATATATATATATATATATATATATATATATATATATATATATATATATATATATATCAATGTCACATTACACCTTCGGAAAATCAGTCCCCCTCTTCCTCTTCGTCCTCGTCCTCGTCCTTATTCTTCTTCTTCTTCTTCTTCTTCTTCTTCTTCTTCTTCTTCTTCTTCTTCTTCTTCTTCTTCTTCTTCTTCTTCTTCTTCTTCTTCTTCTTCTTCTTCTTCTTCTTCTTCTTCTTCTTCTTCTTCTTCTTCTTTTCTTCTTCTTTTCTTCTTCTTTTCTTTTCTTCTTTTCTTCTTCTTCTTCTTCTTGTTCTTGTTCTTGTTCTTCTTGTTCTTGTTCTTGTTCTTGTTCTTGTTCTTCTTGTTCTTCTTCTTCTTCTTCTTCTTCTTCTTCTTCTTCTTCTTCGACGACGACCTTCTTCTTTTTCTTCTTCTTCTCTTTCATCGTCTTCGACGATCTTCTTCTTTTTCTTCTTCTTCTTCTTCGTTGTCGTTGTCGTCGTCGTCGTCGTCGTCGTTGTCCTCCTCCTCCTCCTCCTCCTCCTCCTCCTCCTCCTCCTCCTCCTCCTCCTCCTCCTCCTCTTGTAAATAATTTGATTCGTGATATTAATATACTCCAAGACAAGCATTAGTTGGAGGAAGACGGGTGGACGTCGTCAAGGTTGATAAGGTTTAGGTGGACTTCCAAAAATATGGGATATATATATATATATATATATATATATATATATATATATATATATATATATATATATATATATATATATATATATATATATATATATATATATATATATATATATATATATATATATATATATATATATATATATATATATATATATATATATATATATACATACATATATATATATATATATATATATATATATATATATATATATATATATATATATATATATATATATATATATATATATATATATATATATATATATATATATATATATATATATATATATATATATATATATATATATATATATATATATATATATATATATATATATATATATATATATATATATATATATATATATATATATATATATATATATATATATATATATATATATATATATATATATATATATATATATATATATATATATATATATATATATATATATATATATATATATATATATATATATATATATATATATATATATATATATATATATGTATATATACTCGTATATTGGGAGGGGGAGCCGTAGCTTGTCACTTACCTTAAGTAAATATCTGTTTCATAAGAACATAAGGTAATACGGGAAGCTGCAAGGAGTCACCAGGCCTGCACGTGACAGTCCCTGTACGACACATGCCTGCCCATTTCCTTCCATCATCATCATCCATAAATTAGCCTAATCTTCTTTTAAAGTTTCCTAATGACTTGGCACTAACAGCCTAATTACTGAGACTGTTGCATTCATCTACCACTATATATTTGTATCAAGGACTATAAGCATAACTAGGTCAAGCAATAACTGGATCAAGCAATTCAACGGTTATAATAAATAGAACATGTTGAATTTGTATTTCAATTCTCGCCCAGCAGTGGAGGATAGCGAGTTACAACACACCACATAGCGCTCCGGCTGAAGACCTCGTGATAACAGGTTAGGGTCCATATCAATAAACACTCTGAAAGCTAAAAGTTACTCTCCATGTAAAGATTTCTTTCAGAGTTGCTCCTAACTTCTAAAAGGACTCTCATAGTTGCGAGTTTGCTCCTGGAAGTGCTCTCACAGTGGACGAAAGATAAAGTACCTCGGAGGGACTTTTACAGACTTAGGAGGGAAATTTTTATCAACAAAGGTGGAATGTGTGTGTGTGTGTGTGTGTGTGTGTGTGTGTGTGTGTGTGTGTGTGTGTGTGTGTGTGTGTGTGTGTGTGTGTGTGTGTGTGTGTGTGTGTGTGTGTATGTTTGCGTGTGCGTGTGTGTGGGCGGAATATACGTACATACATGCATACACATTGTGTGTGTGCGTATGTGTGTGTGTGTGTAGGCAGAATATACTTACATACATGCATACACATTTATGTGTGTGTGTATGTGTGTGTGTGTGGGCGGAATATACGTACATACATGCATGCACATTGTGTGCGTGTGTGAATGCGTATGTGTGTGTGTGTGTGTGTGTTTATATATATATATATATATATATATATATATATATATATATATATATATATATATATATATATATATATATATATATATATATATAATACAAACAGACATTCAGATGCATGTATGTACGTATATTCTGCCTTTGTTGACAAAATAAACTTCCCTCTTAACTCATGTAAAAGAGCAAGAGCGAGAGAGAGAGAGAGAGAGAGAGAGAGAGAGAGAGAGAGAGAGAGAGAGAGAGAGAGAGAGAGAGAGAGAGAGAGAGAGAATGTACAATGCATATGATGCGTATGTATGCATGCTTAATTTACATTGGCAACAGTGTCTGTCCATACAGTGTTCTTTCGCTTGGAGGTCACTCCTGGATCATTTTCATCTTTTGTTGTGTTTTCTTTCCTGTGTGAGGTTTGCAAGGAGTAACGTTTTATAGCTCCACTAATTTCTTTCAGTCTTGAACCACAGCCGTCCTCTGCATCCATCTTGAGAAAACAAGCGGCATGTTGGCCCGGCAAGGAGAGCGGCGCTTTGTTTACGTTTGCCAAATCACCGACATGTCCGGAGATTACATATCACTCTTAATAATGCTCTAGAATTACTTAGAAATATTCATGATTGATTAACAGACATAAACTACCAACAAAGGAACGACATCTTGTTATATTTGATTCAGAATAATGCTGCTACATTTAAAAAAGCCGCATTTCTGCTCCTGGGAGTAACTTTTACTTTGAAAAATTAAAGTTGCTTTTAGGAGCAACTTCTGGGAGCAAAGTCGAAGATAAGAGCACTTCTAGGAGTGCTCCTAGCAGTGCCCCTAGGAGTCTTTATTAATACAGGCCTAGGTCACCGTGACAGAACAAGAATGAACTGGTTCAAGCTTGAAAAATTTATGTTTAGGAAAGAGATAGGAAGAATAGAATGGTAGATGAGTGGAACGAACTCAGTAATCATGTTGTTAGTGATTGGACATTAGGGAGCGTTAAGAGAAGATTAGACGGGTTTATGGATGGGGATGATAGGTGGAAATAGGTAGGTATATTTCATACAGGGACTGCTACGTGTAAGCCTAATGGCTTCTTGCAGCTTCCCTTATTTCTTATGTTCTTATTCTGAAACACTTCCGCGCCACACCTCCACTACTCTCAGAAAACTCTAACTGAAGCTACAGCCGAGTTTTACTGGATTTTTTTTTTTATGGTTCTAGTCGTAGATCAACAAGATTTCTACATTATTAACAAGAAAAACAGTCCTGAGAACCCGGCTAATTATCTCTGCTATCTTTACGAATAGTCGTAGTGAGGCAACGAAGCCTTTCTCAATATGTGGCTGTGTGTGTGTGTATGTGTGTGTGTGTGTGTGTGTGTGTGTGTGTGTGTGTGTGTGTGTGTGTGTGTGTGTGTGTGTGTGTGTGTGTGTGTGTGTGTGTGTGTGTGTGTGTGTGTGTGTGTGTGTGTGTGTGTGTGTGTGTGTGCGTGTTGCTGAATTATTACGTAGTTGCATTTATCTATTTTTACTTTTGTATTTTTTTCTGAGGTGGAGATCTGACGCGAGCCAGTTATATCCAGCCCTGTGTTGCTCTACCAGGACAGGCTTCCCAACACAGTAACTGCGTAACATTCCTCGCCATGCTCGTCTCGTCACATGGCTCCCAGAAATAACTCGGATTTTTTTTTTCTTTCGTTATTGTGTTTTGTTAGGACTTCTTATACGTGCATATGTTTATTTCTCTCTCTCTCTCTCTCTCTCTCTCTCTCTCTCTCTCTCTCTCTCTCTCTCTCTCTCTCTCTCTCTCTCTCTCTCTCTCTCTCTCTCTCTCTCTCTCTCTCTCTCTCTCTCTCTCTCTCTCTCTCTCTCTCTCTCTGTGTGTGTGTGTGTGTGTGTGTGTGTGTGTGTGTGTGTGTGTGTGTGTGTGTGTGTGTGTGTGTGTGTGTGTGTGTGTGTGTGTCTATCTATCTATCTATCTATCTATCTATCTATCTATCTATCTATCTATCTGCCTATCTAACGTCATGCTACTTTTTTCTTTTCACCTGCAACATTCCTTGGCGATCTCTTTAACTTTTTTCTTTTTTTGTGTCAAGTAAAAGTGGCACAAGGCAACAGCAGCAAAACAGCGAAAAAAAAGGCAAACTGAGGTACCACTTCCAAAAGAGATGTCATACGAATCATCCAAAATTGAGGATAAGCGTGTTGAAATCTCCCTCTTGAAAGAATTCAAGTCACAGGGAAAAGGAAAAAGGAAGTACAGAAGGAGGCAGGAGTTCCAGAGTTTACCAGAAAAAAAGTATGAACGATTGAGAATACTGGTTAACTCTTGCATTAGAGAGGTGGACGGAATAGGGGTGAGAGAAAGACGGAAGTTTTGTGCACCGAGGCTGCGGGAGGAGGGGAAGCAGGCAGTTAGCAGGATGAGAAGAGCAGTTGACGTGAAAATAGTGGTAAAAGATAGTAAGTGATGCAACATTGCGGCGATAGAGAGAGAGGCTAAAGACAGAAGGGATTTTTCTTTATATAAGAGAGCCAGTGCTCTCTCTCTCTCTCTCTCTCTCTCTCTCTCTCTCTCTCTCTCTCTCTCTCTCTCTCTCTCTCTCTCTCTCTCTCTCTCTCTCTCTCTCTGTCTCTCTCTCTGTCTCATCCCGTATCGTCAGCGGTCACTGGGTGTGTTGGGTGAGCGCAAAACTCCAATCTCTCCACGGATCACAAAACTGGAAGAAATCCACCAATTATCAAATCATCTAAAACAAAAAACAAACATGAAAGCAACTCTGGAAATTGTTCGCGTGACAGTGTTGAGCCGGGAGGACGCGCAGGCGCCCACCCGGCTGTTTGTGTCCTACAAGGGCTGGTGGCGCCTGCCAATGCTGCGGGTGCCCTTGTCCCTGGCGCCGCTCGATGACGGCGTGAGCGCCGCCAAGAAGGATGGGAAGGTGACCCTCATGCAAAAGTTTGAGAGCGGAAGGGCGCCGACCCTCCGCGTGAAAGGCCGCGACAGCCAGCTGGTGCTGGAGCTGTGCGCGGGGGCCCGTCTTCGGACGCGAGCCGTGGTCCGGGTGGGGGACCTCGTGAGCGGCACCGCCCCCGGGGTGGTGGAGGTGCCCTTCGAGGTGAAGGTCGGGGGGAAGGTGGAGGATGCCTTCCTCACTGTGGCTCAGGTCTTCCCTGTGCCCACCCCTCCTCCCCCTCCCGTGTACCCAGGGGGACACCGGCGGGCTCCCAGCCCCGTCCCAATGGTCACCTTCCCTCTCGGAGAGTACCAGCCCAGCGCGGCCAGGCTGCAGCGCCTGGTGCAGGAGATGCATGGATACGGCCCCATGCCGGACCCGGCCGAGTGGCTGCTGCCCCCCAGCAGTGCCCCGCGGGGCCGGCATGACGAGGCGGCGTCCACGCCTCCAGACCAGTGCAAGCCTGCCTGCGCTGCGGAGGAGGCTGAGGAAAGCGGCGCCGCACAGGACACCCAGACTAACACTGCACAGGACTCCGACGCTTACAGCGTCACGCGGGGCGCGGAGAGTAGCGAAGCTGCAGCGCGCAGCGAGCAGGAGGATGAACAGCTGCAGCAGTCACCGCAGATGAGTCCCTCGGAAGCTGGCGCCAGCTACGTGCGGCTGTGGACCGCGGTGTTCGGGGAGCCAGCGCGTCACCAGCGTGAGGGAGAGGAAGAGAGAGGCGGAGACACTCCACGCTCGGTGCAAACCACACCAGAAGGAGTCACCAAACAGTACCTGCGGCTGTGGACTGAAGTGTTCGGCGAGGAGTGAGGCGGGACCGCACTCCAGAGGGACCGGCTCAAGTCTTAAAACTCATCACAATCATCATGTTACTTTCACTCATCCATGAGTCTCCTCGGTCAGCGGTGACAAGTGCTTCCCTCTTTCCGTGTCATTACCTGCCGATACGCTAAATAACTTACCTGTAATGACCCCAAAAGGTGAAATTGATCAGCGATATCTTCTTTTTGATACATTATTTTTCTCCTTATTGTTTGCTGTTAAACTTTTTAATACTAATACTAATACTGATACTGATACACATGCTCATCTTTCTGCTTATTCTGAGACATACATAATTTTCATCCCTGCTTCTGTATTTCCTGCTTCTGTATTTCTCCTTCCTGTGACTTGAAATCTTTCAAGAAAAAAGTTTCAAGACACTTATCATCCAACTTGTGATGATCCATTTGGCTGTTCCCTTGAGAGACTGGCACCTCAGTGGGCTTTTTATTTATTTATTTTATTTTTCACTTCCTTTATGGTGCCCTAGGCCAGCGCCCATATTACATAAAAATACTTATGTTTCTTTCAGTTTTCCTTATTTTGTTGTGTACTTATGTTTTTCACCCCTTTACTCCCATTCTGTCTTTATCATTATCATGTACAACTTTAGATTTTTTTTTTTTTTTTTTTTTTTTTTTTTTGCTAGCGTCTCTTAAAAACGTATTCTGTAGCTTAGCAAAGATGAAATGAGGCTCATATTCTTTTTTGTTCATGCCCTTGTCAGCACTCAAAGCGTTGAGCCTGAGTGGAGGAATACACACACAGCTCAATGCCTGCACGCAGAGAGGCACGGACGTCCATAACAGGTTACAATTCTGCAGTAATAACGATGAACGTACTAGATTCATGGAGTTAAGACGTAGAGCAAAGAGGCTAAGCAGACACAACAAAAGCTCCACCGGATTACACGTTGCAAGTCAAAGTAAGACGAACCCAAAGGAATTTCATAGCTTTATCAGCCAAAAGAGAGTGATTACCTCAACGACTGGACCAATTATAGATGAAAATGCAGATTTAACTAACGACGAGGAGGAAATTAATAGCATTCTTAGCACTCTCTTTGCATCAGTTTGTAACAGTAGAAGACCTCAGCGACATGCCCACGGTGCCAGCAGTCCAATTAAATAACAGCAGAGCCCTCAGTGGTATCATCAAGACAGAAAGACACGTGTCAAAATGTATCGATAAACTTAAAGTAAGCAAGTCACCCGGGCCTGACACGATGTCACCCAGCATCTTAAAAGACGCGGTATCCGAATTAGTTAAACCTCAGACTTTATTGTTCAATAAATGCCTGCAGTGTGGTGCAGTGCCTGATGAATGCAAGCTTGCTAACGTAACTCCGATTTAAAAAAAAAAGCCAGCAAACCTTTACCTTGCAATTACCGGCCAGTTAGCTTAGCCTCAGTCGTATGCAAAATGCTAGAAACACTTATAAAACACGAACTTTTTAATCACTTAGACGAAAATAAACTATTTAAAAATATTGAACACAACTGATATAAACGGTCTTGTTTGACGAACTTCTTAGACTTCTTCTACGACATTCTGAACCAGTATGACGAAAGTAAAGCGGAATATATATATATATATATATATATATATATATATATATATATATATATATATATATATATATATATATATATATATATATATATATATATATATATATATATATATATATATATATATATAAGTCCCCCACAAACGTTTGCTGATTAAACTAAAATGACACGGAATCCAAGGCGACGTGTTGAGATGGGTGGAAAGGTTGCTACACGACCGTAAACAAAGAGTAGTAATCAATGGAAAACATCCAACTGGACTAACGTAACTAGACGGGTGCCACAGGGATCAGTCTTAGGACCTGTTCTCTACCTTGTATATATAAACGACATGTACTTGGGTATTACCGGTATAATACCGAAATTTGCTGATGCCACCAAAATAGCGAACTCCGTAGTCTGTAACGAAGAAGTAGCAGAAATACAGCATAATGTAGATAAATTGTCAGAGTGGGGACAAGCCCGGCAAGTGAGTTTTAATGCTGATGCTCGTGTGTAAAGTGCATCACATAGGCCATCGAAACGAGAAGCCAAGGTATGTTTTGAACGGTAAACAACTCAAAAGTGTTGACAGCGAAGTTGATTTAGGAGTAACAATATCGAGTACCTTAAAACGCAGCCAGCAATGTTCCCAGGTCGTAAAGAAGGCAAACAAAATAATTGGCTTCATCGGCAGATTTTTGTAATATAAATATAAGGATACAATCCTCACTTGGCATAACTGTTTAGTCCGTCCCCTTTTGGAATATTGCGTTGAAGCATGGTGCCCCTGTTACCAGAAAGATATCGATAAATTAGAGCGAGTTCAGCGTAGAGTAACAGAAATGATAGCAAGCCTAAGAAACAAATCATACGAAGAGCGTCTTAAACAACTAAATCTATTCTCATTGAAATAAAGAAGATAAGAGGCGACTTAATACAGGTGCTTTAAATCATCAAAGGGATTGATAACATGGACTGCAATAAATATTTCACGACAGGGTTTTCAAATTACACGCGAGGAAACGGTTGCAAAATTGTTGGAAAATCCTTCAACCCTCATGAATCAAGAAATATTTTTTTCCATCGTGTAGTTAATCTCTGGAATGCGCTTCCCCGAGACGTGACAGACTACATCACTACAACGCCGTAGAGACAAATATTTTGCCTCCAATCCACAGCTAACAGCGTTTGTTTGTTAGAGATTAACTTCCTTGCCTTCAGAGAATGGGGCACCTCATTTCATCTATTTTCTTCCTTTCCTATAAAATTTTCTTCGGGTTTTCCCTTCTCTAACCCCTTAAGGTATTTATTTCCGACCTGTTTTTCTGTACAGCTTATGTCGGAAGAAAAGGAGGGTGGGGAGAGAGCTTTCTGCTTTGCTATTTTTTTCTTCTGCTCTCACCTTAGTAGGCCGAGGTCGGGTCACCTTGTGAAGACCGCAAGGTCTGTTTTAGCTTGTTTTTCTCTCTCTCTCTCTCTCTCTCTCTCTCTCTCTCTCTCTCTCTCTCTCTCTCTCTCTCTGGTATAGCTGGTGGTGATTCACCGTAATGACAAGAAACAACACGGAACACACAGGTGAGGTTCGTGAGTGGCTGGGCCAGGGAGGGTCAGGTGAGCCAGCCACCCTCCCTTACCTTAATTACGCAGATGAATCGGATACTTGGTTGATATGAACTGGGCCAGAATGGAAGGGAACTGAAAAACGCGCGTACACGTGTACACACACACACACACACACACACACACACACACACACACACACACACACACACACACACACACACACACACACACACACACACACACACACACACACACACACACACACACACACACACACACACACACGCCTCGCCCGGCCCGTGCCACCAGACACCACAACAAGATAACGCCCCTAAAGGCGCCGCGCACGGACCGGTACAGACTCAGTGCGATTCCCACCATGGTGCGAGCCATCAATCAATAGTCCCTTCTAGATTAGACTTACCTTTAGGATTAATGTTAAGTATTTCCTCACCCCCTCTGTACATTTTCAGTTTGTTAACTGCCTAAATAATAAACCGTTTATTATTATTATTTATTATTACACACACGCACAAAAAAAAAGAAAAAAAAAGATAGATGTGTATTGACTACAAATTTGCCAGACACTTAACATATATTATTATTGTCTTAAAATTCCATAGTCATGTATGCCACACAGTAAATTACGAAGCTCTTACTACTTAATAGTCCACAGAAGGTGACTGAAATCCATCCACATTGAGACAAGTCATAAACACACGAACAATATTGTCTTTAATGCATGATGTACGAGTAGTGATGAATCATGAATAAATCATGTATAGGTATGGGGCACCTTATCAATGACTTGGCACACAGTGTTGCTTGCTTTAGCCATAAGCTGATCCGAGGCATCACACGCAGAGGAATCACGAATGCCCCGTGACATGGGACAGAACTCCAACACGTGCAGCTCAGTGTGTGTGGCCCCGCATGGACGCATTGCAAGCTGCACTCCTCCATTGGCAGTCCGCCTCGCCCGCGTCTGTTCCACCGGCCCGTCTCCACGGCCAAAGCACGTCCGCTTATCCGACATTTAGTAAATGACACCCTGTGTATATCGCTTATATATTGCCTAGGGCTGTATACCTCGTGTGTTTCCAAGTTTGAATTAAGAACTCTGTAAGCTAGTCTTCTGGATAAGTCGGACACAATAATATTGCTCTTTAATCTTTCCTGAGCCAATGCAACGTCATCATCATCATCATCAGTGATCAAGTGTCTAATTAGCATGAAAATAGTGGTAGAAGATAGCAAGTGATGCAACATTGCTGCGATGAGAGAGAGGCTGGAGACAGTCAGTTAGAGGAGAAGAGTTGATGAGACGAAAAGCTTTTGACTTCACCCTATCTAAAAGAGCGGTATGAGTGGAACATCCCCCCCACCATACATATCAAGCATGCTCCATTCATGGACGGATAAGGCCCCTGTACAGAGTTAGCAGTTGGTGTTAGCAGTCGGGGACAGTTTTGTCATTCAAGAAGAGAGGATAGTTATCTGAAATGTTGTATCGAGTTGATAGATGGAAAAATTGAGCTTTTGAGGCACTGACTAATACCAAGTTTGCTCTGCCCCAATCAGAAATTTTAGAAAGATCAGAAGTCAGGCGTTCTGTGGCTTCCCTGCTTGAACTGTTTACTTCCTGAAGGGTTGGACGTCTATGAAAAGACGTGGAAAACTGCAGGGTGGTATCAGCGTAGGAGGGGATAGAACAAGAAGTTTGGTTTGGAAGATCATTGATGAATAATAGGAAGAGAGTGGATGACAGGACAGAACCCCAGAGGAACCCTGAGTCTTTGAGGCAGTGAACAATACTAAGTTTGCTCTGCCCTAATCAGAAATTTCAGAGAGATCAGAATCAGGTGTTCTGTGGCTTCCCTGTGTGAACTGTTTACTTCCTGAAGGGTTGGATGTCTACGAAAAGACGTGAAAAGGGCAGGGTGGTATCATCAGCGTGGGAATGGATAGGACAAGAAGTTTGGCCCAGAAGATCATTGATGAATAATAGGAAAAGTGTGGATGACAGGACAGAACCCTGAGGAACATTGTTAATAGACTTAGAAGAACAATGACCTTCTGCCACAGAAGCAATAGAACGGTCAGAAAGGAAACTTAAGATGAAGTTACAGAGAAGCCATAGGAGCTTTGTGCCAGACTCTATCAGAAGCTTTTGATATGTCTAAGGCAACAGCAAAAGTTTCACCAAAATCCCTAATAGAGAATGACTCAGTAAGGAAACCCAGAAGATCACCAGTAGAGCGGTCTAGACGGAACCCACACTGACGATCAGATAGAAGGTTGTGAAGTGATAGATGTTTAAGAATCTTCCTGTTGAGGATAAATTTAAAAATAACTTTAGATAGGCAGGAAATTAAAGCAATAGGCCGATAGTTTGAGGGATTAGAACGGTCACCCTTTTTAGGAAAAGGCTGAATGTAGGCAAACTTCCAGCAAGAAGGAAAGGTCGATGATGACAGACAGAGTTGAAAGAATTTGACTTGGCAAGGGGCAACCACGAAGGCACAGTTTCGGAGAACAATAGGAGGGACCCCCATCAGGTCCATAAGCCTTCCGAGGGTTAAGGCGAGCGAGGGCATGGAAAACATCACTGTGAAGAATCTTAATGGGTAACATGAAGTAAAGGGGAGGTGAAGAGGGAGAAACAAGCCCTGAGTCATCCAAGGTAGGGTTTTGGCAAAGGTTTGAGCGAAGAGTTCAGCTTTGGAAATAGATGAGATGGCAGTGGTGCCATCAGGTGGAAATAAAGGAGGGAAAGATGAAGAAGCAAAGTTATTGGAGATGTTTTTGGCGAGCTGCCACAAGTCACGAGGGGAGTTAGATTTTGAAAGATTTTGACACTTCCTATTGATGAAGGAGTTTTTGGTTAGTTAGAGAAAAGCCTTGGCATGATTCTGGGCAGAAATACAAAGTGTATGACGTTCAGGTGATGGAAGGCTCAAGTTCCTTTTGCGGTCCACCTCTCTGTCTGTGTGTTGCCTCTGCCATATTATGCTCTAATAATTTCTTCATCACGTTCTTCATCACCAGGGTTTGGTACAGCTATTCTTGTCATATCTAAGGTTTGAGTGGTCTGTCATCCGCCGTATATTATCAGCCTTTGATAGGAAAATCAAGAGTGTGAGTATATAATATATATATATATATATATATATATATATATATATATATATATATATATATATATATATATATATATATATATATATATATATATATATATATATATCTTTTTTTATTCATCTTAACTACAAGAAATTCTGATTTACGCAGTCAAGAAAATGTCTTTATATATATATATATATATATATATATATATATATATATATATATATATATATATATATATATATATATATATATATATATATATATATATATATATATATTTTTTTTTTTTTTTTTTTTTTTTTTTTTTTTTTTTTCTATTGAGTTTCTCTAGAGTAGAAAATAATGAGCTACACAGTTTGTTAAGAAAGTGTGTTTATTTATTAGATCACTAATTTTTACCGATATCTTTTAACGTTTGTTTATGAAAGTAACGAAATATGACAACAAGATGAACCAGCTGTTATGATTAATTTATACGGTTGTTGTTTTTTTCTTAATGTTAGTGCGATATTATTGTAAATTATAGAATGTTGGAGAGAGAGAGAGAGAGAGAGAGAGAGAGAGAGAGAGAGAGAGAGAGAGAGAGAGAGAGAGAGAGAGTCCTCGTTAACTACGATTGTGATTTATTTATTTATTTACTTATTTATTTATTTATTTATTTATGTTTACTTCGTATACCTTGTCTTTTACGAGCATTTCGCGTGTTGAGTGTGTCCTCCATATCAAAGATACGTATGTTAATGTGGAGAATATAATGAAGTGAGGGACTGTTCGTAGACGTATTCAAAACAACTTACAAAATGTGTGATCCATAAAGGTATCTATCTATCTATTTATCTATTGAGCCACCTAGTTGCTTATCTGTCTATCTTTTTGTCTGTCTTTCTACCTATTTGTCTGTCTTTCTCTTTGTCAATCTATCTATCTATCTATCTATCTATCTATCTATATCTGTTGTCATGTTATTGGCCGAGTTTACCTTGAATGGGATCACGTTTTCTTAGTGTCCCCCGTGTTCCGGTTACCTGCCATTCGGGCATTATCCTTATTATTGGTTATAAGTAGTGTAAGGCTTATTTACCCATTTTATATCATGCAGTATTATTCTCTCCATAATTTAAGTTCTCTATATCTTTGTATGTATAAGGGAGGAAGTATAATTGAGGTGGAAATATGTTGAAATGAGGGGAGCTTGAGTGGGCAACAACACATTCCAAGGAGGGGAAGGCAGAGCGCCTTAGGTCGTGAGGTATATCGGAGGGAAGACGTTTCTCAGGGAAGAATCTTGGTGTGGATTGGTGATGGAGTGAGTTTGTGGAGGTATTAGTGGTGTAGCGGTATAACCTTGATATCCAGGATCAGGTTAGTGAGTCTTTTGTGGTACCAAGAGCTCTTGTCCGCTGAAATTCGGTTGTTGAGTTGTGCCGGTGACGCTGTTCGAAAGGGTCATAGGTCAAACTGGCAGCCATTTTGTGAGTGGAGGTTGTGGTGTTGACCTTGGAAGCTGGTGTTGTGGTGTATTGGTGATTTTGGGGACGATGTTATGGTGTTATGGGTAATCTTTGGTGATGATGGTAATCTGTGAGGCTTGAGGAGGTGAAATACGGGAATTATTGTCTGGGGACGCGGTAATGGCGTCTGAGTAAATTCCTGCGGTTGAGGGGAATATTTCTGTGACTGGTGGAGGTGTAAACGGGTTCTGGTGTTGTGTGAAGTGACGAGAATGTCATGTAGTAACGTGCACTGCCTCATGATGTTTGTGAATTATTATTATTATTAATATATGTGCTTGTAACATAGAATAGTCGTGTTTTCTACTCCCCCAACATTAATCTGGTATTAGAGGCGATTCCAGGTGTGCTGTGTCAAGGTAAAGGTAGAGTGAGAGATAATTCTGGCGATTTCGGATAGGTCGGGTAGGCACTCGAAGCCTTTAAAAATCCAGACCTTTAAAACTTTCCGGGATGAGTGTAACGTCCACTTTCTTGGAAAGATAACCGGGATCGTACGATCGTAAGTAAGTAAGCGATCGTGACACTATCTATCTGTCTATCTATCTATCAATATGTATATCTATATCTGCCCAAGGGATACAAAAAATAGCTAAAAAAGCACACCGGAGATGATCATTTATCTATCAGTGTGTTTATCTATGTGTGTGTGTGTGTGTGTGTGTGTGTGTGTAAACTTAACCTACATGAACAACAAAGACCAGGACAAATTCGACGTATGTTTTCCCAGTGTGCGTGCGTTGATATACATCTGGGTTGATGGTGTGTCGTGGTGGTGGCGGTGGTGGTGGTGGTGGTGGTGAGACGTTTGTGTGGAGTATTATTATCGTGCTTGATAAATAATGTATTGAGATCGACAACATGGTACATGAACAAAGGGGAGGGCAGGGGGCGAGTGATGCACCGGAAAGATTTGCTGCCGTAGTCGTCGTCGTCATCGTTATTGTTGTTGTTAATTTTGTTGTTGTTTTTTGTTTTTCTTTTTGTTGTTTTTATTGTTGTTGCTTCTTTTTTTTTTTTTTCTCATTCTTCTTCTTCTGTCCATGGCGCTGTTTGGAATCCAGGCTGGGGCAGTGGGCACAAATTTCACTCAGCTATTCATCCTTCCTTCGGGTGAGAACCTAAGGACAGAAGGACAAAAGAAAATCAGGCAAGCTGCAAGAAGCCATCAGGCCTACACGTGACAGTCCCTGCACGAAACACATCTACCTACTTGCACCTTTCATTCTCATCCATAAATCTGTCCAGTGTTCATTTAAAGCTCCCTAAAGACTCAGCACTAACAACCTGATGGCTGAGTCCATTCCATTCATCTACCACTCTTTTTGAGAGCCAATTCCTTCATGTTTGTTTTTAAATTAATCTTTACTAAACCTGAACTCATTATTTCTGTTTTGATCTTTATTACTGACCCTAAGAGTTTTGTCTGTAACGCACTCTTTATATCCCTGTACCACATAAACACGGCAAGTGGATACCTGATGAAACTTTGGGAAGGTAAACTGTGGAAACCCGGATGTCCCAGTGGCTGAGAGTCCCGAGGGAAGGGATGCCACCAAGGATTCCACATAATCCTGTACCTTCCTTGGCTGTCGCCCACCGCAGGTTCCGTATTCTTAAACGCTTTTCTTTCTCACCACGACTATTTTCCAAGGCTACAGAGGTGAGTAGCCGGGTTGTGAACAGTGTTGTAGGTTTGTCTGTTGTCACATTGATTGGCAGTGAGAGTTTGCTTGTATTAGTGTTTCGCTGTTCTCTGCTTACCACTGGACTTGAAGACTGCGCAGCGTTCCTTGTGTGACGTGTCTGCAACTGATGGTGTGTGGCCAACTGGTCAAAGAGAAGTCTGTTCTCCTTTTCTTTCTTTTATTACAAAACTATAATACTTCACAGAATAACAAAGTTCGGCACGAGCTATCACACAACACAATGACGCTGCGCTCTCTCTCTCTCTCTCTCTCTCTCTCTCTCTCTCTCTCTCTCTCTCTCTCTCTCTCTCTCTCTCTCTCTCTCTCTCTCTCTCTCTCTCTCTCTCTCTCTCTCTCTCTCTGTGTGTGTGTGTGTGTGTGTTACGTGTAATATGGTAATGTGTAAACATCTTAAGCACCGATGCTTGACGGACTGCTCAGATGAAGGATAGAAGTCTATGAGGCTGAAACTGTGACGTCACTATTTCCAAGTGGCCAATAGCAATGCACTTGAAATTCACTCCACGTGGTTTAAGGCGTGGTTGATGCTGGCTGTGACCAATGGGAATGAGTTATTTAACAAGCTGACGAGTGCATACATCAGTCTCCTGTTTGGAGTTGCAGCAAGGCTCTGGCGTAACGGGAGAGGAATACGGGGAGCCACAGGTTCATGGAGTAGTGGCGTGGACGCTGCAGCAACTACGTGTTTGTTAACTTCAAGTAAGGCGCGCCAGTCAGACGTTTGTTTTGGTTAGATATACAGCATTACTCTCGCCAGGACACTCGAGTTGCCTATTTTCAGTTACAGTTGTTGTTTCCATTCACCAGGAAGCTGATCTATGTAATTGCAGCTTTAAGTAACACAGACATGCTGTCTTCATTTTTACTGTCGTCTACATCAATACACTTCCGATCAATGGTGTACTTTTTTGTAAATCTCGAGATGACCAAATAAATCGAAATGCCAATTCACTACAAAAACAACTTGAATACTTAGAAGGAATTGTGTAGAAAAGTATTATATAAGCTCATTGCATCTTTATGTATATAGAATGACACACAAGGCATATTTGATATTGTTCCTGTGTGTGAGAAGAGGACAACATGTCTGGTGCTGCCGCCTGGTGACACTCACCAGCTTACCAAACTCCCTATTAAGAAATCAACGCCATTTCATCATGAAAACATAATTATTTATTTATGTATTTATTTATTTATTTATTTATTTATTTATTTATTTATTTATTTATTTACTTATTTATTTATTTTCACAGGGACGCACAAAGTCACCTGATCTGGCAGTTTTTCCATTGATGTGCTTAGTGATTATTGATTTATAATTTTTTTTATTTATTTGTTTATCTATTTGTTATTATTATTGTTATTTTTATTATTATTATTATTATTATTGTTATTATTATTATTATTATTATTATTATTATTATTATTATTATGTTTACTTATATTTATTTTTATTTTTATTCGTTTCTGTTTAAGAGGAACAGGAATAAGGAGTCACTCACAGCTCTTGAGACACCTATAGCAGTACCAACATTCCCTTAAATACTTCTGTGTATCTTGGGGAAAGACAAAAGTGCCCTCGTATTCCCTGTTCTCTGTATCCAAGTGAGCAATCTCTCTACAGTGGTCTGAGGAAGGACCATACCGTGTAACACTGCCCCGCCTCCTCCACTACATTCAAAAGCCTCTACTTTGAATTACACGGGTTTCTAAGGCTGTTTTTATGCTTCTAGTGACAGATCAACAAGTTTTCTCTACAGTTATTAACAGGAGAAACACTAGAATCACTTGAGAAGCCGACTAATCATCTCTGTAGCCTTTGAAAATAGTTGTGGTGAGAATAAAGTGCTTCTGAATGACTGCTCGGAGTGCCTGGAGGATGAGGCTATGGTGGGGGAGTGTCCTTTGTGCGGGAGGCTGTGGTCTGTGTACAGGTGGTCACTGTGAGGCAGATGTTAATTTAGGAGAGCTGTTTTCATTATATATATACTTTTTGTTTCATGTTCTTTGATTTGTTTTATAGCTGTTACTGTTAATTATATTTTGTTTTCTCATTTTATCGTTCATTTATTAAGATTTGTTCATATTTTTTTATTCTCTCATCGTTACTTATTATTTTTTGTTTCGTTTTCTTACTAGTTACGTTTGTTATCATTGTTGTTATCATTTTGTTTCTCTCTTCATTTATTTTGTTTATTTGTCACATTAATTTTTTTTGTATTTATACAAATATTATCAAAATCATTAACTTTTCTTCCTCACAAATTATATGATAGCTACAATTATCCTTATTATTATTATTATTATTATTATTTTATTTTTATTCTTATTTTTATTTTTATTTTTATTTTTAGATTTTTTTTTTTTTTTACATATTACAGTTGAGGTTTGGCGGGCACGCACATCTTACTTGCCAACTTACCTTCGGCCAGACGTGTCACTTGTTTTGCGCTGATGGCATCTTGTTAAACCGCGACAAAAACTAGTTTCCCACTGATCTAATTGTATCACGCAGCCATTCAGCTTCCTTTTTCGCCGTTTCCCTCGAGTCAGGGGTTGGCGCCACGTACGAGACTCCTCCAGTTGCCTCTGTCCCATGCATCTTCCTTTGTAACTCCCATCCTTTGCAGTTCCAGCTTCTTTCGTCGTTTCCCTCGAGTCAGGGGTTGGCGCCGTGTACGAGTCTCCTCCAGTTGTTTCTGTCCCTTGTATCTTCCATGACTGGCGTCCTTCGCAGTTCTCCCGCACTTCCATCCCTCCTTCACTAGTGTCTTAAATCAGGCTGAGCAAGTTACATTCTTGTCTAAGCGACGCCAGCCCATTTTTTTATGAGTGAGATGATCGGTCCTATTTAAGGAGGCCCAGTTAGAGTGTATAATTAGTTGGCCTTGCCCGTGGTGGCGCAGGCAGGACTTTTTGAGTGGCCTTTGCTTATGTCGCCCCCAAGGAACATATAAGAATCCTAGGCCGCACCCCCTCCCCTCACCCCCTAAGCCTCCTGATGCAATAGCTGTCAAGGAGGAGGTTCATGGGAAGCATGTAAATGTTCTTTGTCCACTCGACGATGGCTGTATTAGACAAAACTCACGCCACCTTGATGACCACGACCAACCGTTGCCCACCACCTCCTGCTGGATGTTTTGTTAGGTTAGGTGAGGTACGTCAGGATCCGTGCACAGATGATTTAGGTATTAATTCCAGCATTGGTCTGTTACGAAAGGCTGAACAAGTTAGACTGGTTAGGTTAAGTTAGGATAGATTATCATATTTGATGGCTTATAAGACGCGCCTTTTTTCCAAAAAAAAAAGTATCAGAAAATGAGCCTGTGTCTTATAAGGCCAAGGCTCAGCTTTGAGACAGGGGCTAGTGGTAAGTCTATGGCAACAGTGGCCCTTAAGTCAAACCCCAGACATCTTCGCACATGTAAACAAAGTGATGATCGCTTCAGCACAGCAAAAAACAATTTTTTGGGGCAAGGTTACAGAGTATAACAGATCATATTGACCGTTAATTCACATAAAATAAAACCAGTCAGGAAACAAAATCAGTGACGATGCTTACATTGCATGTGCCAAAACTCGCGGTGGGTTACACGCCAAACTTGGCGACAAGTGCCAAGTTTGGCGCTTGAAACTATTGCTATTTTTTTTTTCTAAATAGCTTACTATCTAACAAAACTAAAGATTCTACAAGTGAATAGAACGTCACGAGGCGGGGCGGCTCGTGGTGATGGTCTGTACTGAATATTTCAAATAAAAATACGTTGTAGAGAGTAAGGCAAATATATTTTCACACATCCTTGTGCTTTGGAAATGTTCTCAAATATTACAACTAGAATTATGTGTAGAATGATAATACAAAATATGATGTACAAATTTTATTACTCCTCGGGGTTCTGACAGTGTCACTGCCTAAGCAATATTTGTTTACATCTCACAGCAGGATTGGCCTAAGGACCAGTGTTGGTAGGTCCTAGCAGATATTAAGGTTTTTAAATGTACAGTATTGGGATCTAATAAGGGTCTGAATAGTACACATGAGAGGGCTTCAAATGTCAGGTGTAACCCTTCTCTTCATGTTCAGACTTTAAACCCACTTAGTTATTTTTTTTTAAATCTTATTTATTTATTTATTTTTTAATGCCTGCAAAATTGAGGTGCGTCTCATAAGCCCATGCGTGTTATAAGCCGTCAAATACGGTATATTGTCTATGTACGCAGATGATTTAGCGGTTATTTCCATTATTGGTGTGTTGCGTAAGGTTAAGAAAGTTTGATTAGGTTAGGGGTTATGATGGCTTACGTTAGACTGTTCGCTAGGATTATTTAGCATTGTTGGTGTGTTTACTACACTCAGTTAAGTAAGTTAGGTAGATTAGACAAAGTTAATCTACGTTAGGTTATGATAGACTACGCTGCAGCTGCCCTTCTTACCCTATGTTATTATGGTCTTATATATATTTATCATTTAACTATTGATTCCAGGAGTGATGACTTAAACTATTCCAAAGCACTGGTAACATGAGAGTAGCTGCAACAAGGCAGAGCAGCCAACACGTGGCAGTCATTTTATAAACCATACATTTGTGTACCTAACGATCAACCCATATATGTATCTAGTCTTTAAAGCTCCCTGTCAACTCAGCGCCTGATTGGTGGGGAATTGGTGGGGATTGGTGTTTGGGAACATACCGGTATAAAAGATAACATTGTGCCAAACTACCCAGAAAGTTACACGTAATCATGAGAGAGAGAGAGAGAGAGAGAGAGAGAGAGAGAGAGAGAGAGAGAGAGAGAGAGAGAGAGAGAGAGAGAGTAACCACATCACGCCACTCCAGTCTTTCCCTCCCCAAGTCCTTCAGGCCACCTGGCAGGCAAGGCGGGAAATAAGGATAAAGAAGCGGGGTTATCTTAGCGTCCACAAGCTGTCCTCCTCCTCCTCCTCCTCCTCCTCCTCCTCCTCCTACCCTAAGCCAGAGAGGTGAGTCCACAGTCTCCTCCTCCTCCTTCTCTTGACGTAAATCCATAACAAGCTTTCACAACATAAGAGAATAAAAAATATGGGTGTGTGTTTGTGTGTGTGTGTGTGCGTGTGTGTGTGTGTGCGTGTGTGTGTGTGTGTGTGCGTGTGTGTGTGTGTGTGTGTGTGTGTGTGTGTGTGTGTGTGCGTGTGTGTGTGTGTGTGTTTGAAATCTAGTAGTGGTTGTCCTCTCATGGCTTGTTTTGTTATTTATTTAATTCTATGACGTATGTGTTTGAAGGATTAGCGTCAGTTTTCCAGACTGTCAGGAAGTGAATGGTGCATAGCGCAGTGTATGAGATGAACTGTATGAATCTGCGTCCTTCAGAGAAGAGTTTATAGTGCAAGAATTTAGCTGGATGTATTAAAACATGTTCGTTTTCTCCCATGACGCATTATTATTGTTACTATTATTATTACTATTATTATTATTATTATTATTATTATTATTATTATTATTATTATTATTATTATTATTATTATTATCATTATTATTATTACAGATGAATTACGAAATTCTGAATTTAAGTGACTATGTTGTAGTTCATGTAATGGAAAGTTAAGGAGGGTATCTCTCTCTCTCTCTCTCTCTCTCTCTCTCTCTCTCTCTCTCTCTCTCTCTCTCTCTCTCTCTCTCTCTCTCTCTGTCTCATCCCGTATCGTCAGCGGTCACTGGGTGTGTTGGGTGAGCGCAAAACTCCAATCTCTCCACGGATCACAAAACTGGAAGAAATCCACCAATTATCAAATCATCTAAAACAAAAAACAAACATGAAACAAGCAACTCTGGAAATTGTTCGCGTGACAGTGTTGAGCCGGGAGGACGCGCAGGCGCCCACCCGGCTGTTTGTGTCCTACAAGGGCTGGTGGCGCCTGCCAATGCTGCGGGTGCCCTTGTCCCTGGCGCCGCTCGATGACGGCGTGAGCGCCGCCAAGAAGGATGGGAAGGTGACCCTCATGCAAAAGTTTGAGAGCGGAAGGGCGCCGACCCTCCGCGTGAAAGGCCGCGACAGCCAGCTGGTGCTGGAGCTGTGCGCGGGGGCCCGTCTTCGGACGCGAGCCGTGGTCCGGGTGGGGGACCTCGTGAGCGGCACCGCCCCCGGGGTGGTGGAGGTGCCCTTCGAGGTGAAGGTCGGGGGGAAGGTGGAGGATGCCTTCCTCACTGTGGCTCAGGTCTTCCCTGTGCCCACCCCTCCTCCCCCTCCCGTGTACCCAGGGGGACACCGGCGGGCTCCCAGCCCCGTCCCAATGGTCACCTTCCCTCTCGGGGAGTACCAGCCCAGCGCGGCCAGGCTGCAGCGCCTGGTGCAGGAGATGCATGGATACGGCCCCATGCCGGACCCGGCCGAGTGGCTGCTGCCCCCCAGCAGTGCCCCGCGGGGCCGGCATGACGAGGCGGCGTCCATGCCTCCAGACCAGTGCGAGCCTGCCGGCGCTGCGGAGGAGGCTGAGGAAAGCGGCGCCGCACAGGACACCCAGACTAACACTGCACAGGACTCCGACGCTTACAGCGTCACGCGGGGCGCGGAGAGTAGCGAAGCTGCAGCGCGCAGCGAGCAGGAGGATGAACAGCTGCAGCAGTCACCGCAGATGAGTCCCTCGGAAGCTGGCGCCAGCTACGTGCGGCTGTGGACCGCGGTGTTCGGGGAGCCAGCGCGTCACCAGCGTGAGGGAGAGGAAGAGAGAGGCGGAGACACTCCACGCTCGGTGCAAACCACACCAGAAGGAGTCACCAAACAGTACCTGCGGCTGTGGACTGAAGTGTTCGGCGAGGAGTGAGGCGGGACCGCACTCCAGAGGGACCGGCTCAAGTCTTAAAACTCATCACAATCATCATGTTACTTTCACTCATCCATGAGTCTCCTCGGTCAGCGGTAACAAGTGCTCGCCTCTTCCCGTGTCATTACCTGCTGATACGCTAAATAACTTACCTGCAATGACCCCAAAAGGTGAAATTGATCAGCGAGGCAATGAGAATCCTTGTTTTCTTATTAAATATATTGATATCTTTTTATTAATACTAACTCTTATTGTTAATACTAATACTTAATTATTAATACTTATACTAATACTTATACTGATACTCATACACATGCTCATCTTTCTGCTTATTCTGAGACATACATAATTTTCATCCCTGCTTCTGTATTTCTCCCTTCCTGTGACTTGAAATCTTTCAAGAAAAAAGTTTCAAGACACTTATCATCCAACTTGTGATGATCCATTTGGCTGTTCCCTTGAGAGACTGGCACCTCAGTGCGCTTTTTATTTATTTATTTTATTTTTCACTTCCTTCATGGTGCCCTAGACCAGCGCCCATATTACATAAAAATACTTATGTTTCTTTCAATTTTCAATATTTTCTGGTGTCCTTAGGTTCTTAACCCTTTTACTCGCAGTCAGTCTTTACCATTATCATGTACAACTTTTAAGGGGAGATTGTACCATGGGAGCCTGAACTTTTTTTTTCTGATATTTTTTCAATAATTTTCCGTTTTTATTTATATATTTATTTTTTTCATTTTTATATATTTATTTATTTATATTATTTATTTATTTATTTATTTATTTATTTATTTATTTACTTTTGTATATGCAACATTGATAATTTTTTTTGTGTGTGTTACGCAGTGAGGCGTCCAGTCACGAAAATCTGATAACTTTTTCCTTTTTTTTTTTTTTCCTATATTTTTCTGATGTACCCGGTTTTCTTTTGTTTCCTGTGAAAATTTACTGCTCTCTCTCCACTTACATATAGAGAATGGAAAGATTTTAGCCATAACTAATTTTTCCTAATATATTTCACGAAATTTTTTTTTTTTTTTTCGTAAATGCAAGAAATAATCAATGTATCTGCATCAGATATCTTATTAATTAATATTTTGCTTATCTTAAACAGTAGAACACTGGTTTTTACTTAGAAATAAGGCGAAATTTAGCGAAATATAATAATATTTTTGTTCCCCCAGATTGCTAATTGAGCGTGACATCACGAGTCGCTGTAGGCCTATGTACAAAACCAATCACAGTAACTAAAAGAAACGCTGTCTGCTTTTTTCCATATATCCTGAAGTATGCATCCTGTGAATTTCAACTCCCTAGCTGCATTAGGTAAATCACACTAAATTTTTAAACTTTACCGCTCGATATCTCAAAATGGCGGATTTTGCCGTATAAAAAATATCTCCTCCGTTGTTATTCATGTTACATAAATATGGGCTGTTGCAGCTTATGAAACTGTGAGAGAGGAAGAATTCCTACTCTCTGAAATGTTGATTGAAGTTAATTTTGAGTTTTGGCAAATATTTATTTATTTTTTTCATTATTTTCACCGAACTTTAAAAGATATATATTTTTTTTACTATCATATAAAGAAAATAGACACTATGATTGATTCCCCTATCATTCCTGATTAAAATGCTTTTGAATCAAAGAAATTGGTCCATAAATAAGGGAGGAGATACAAGTTGATACAAGCAATTCACGGGATTCGCGAGTTTGCAATCCCCCCTATATTTTTTTATCTATCAATTTTTTTCTATTATTTATTTATTTTTTTATTTATTCATTTTTTTTTTTTTCTGCTAGCGTCTCTTAAAAACGTATTCTGTAGCTTAGCAAAGATGAAATGAGGCTCATATTCTTTTTTGTTCATGGCCTCGTCAGCACTCAAAGCGTTGAGCCTGAGTGGAGGAGTGAGTACACACACAGCTCAATGCCTGCACGCAAAGAGGCACGGACGTCCATAACAGGTTACAATTCTGCAGTAATAACGATGAACGTACTAGATTCATGGAGTTAAGACGTAGAGCAAAGAGGTTAATCAGACACAACAAAAGCTCCACCGGATTACACGTTGCAAGCCAAAGTAAGACAAACCCAAGGGAATTTCATAGCTTTATCAGCAAAAGAGAGTGATTACCTCAACGACTGGACCAATTATAGATGAAAATGCAGATTTAACTAACGACGAGGAGGAAATCAATAGCATTCTTAGCACTCTGCATAATTATCTTTGCATCATATATATATATATATATATATATATATATATATATATATATATATATATATATATATATATATATATATATATATATATATATATATATATATATATATATATATATATATATATATATATATATATATACATATATATATATATATATATATATATATATATATATATATATATATATATATATATATATATATATATATATATATATATATATATATATATATATATACTTCTTTTCTCCCTTGTATATATAAACGACATAGATGTGGGTATTACCGGTATAATACCGACATTTGCTGATACCACCAAAATAGCGAACTCTGTAGTCTGTAACGAAGAAGTAGTAGAAATGCAGCATAATGTAGATAAATTGTCAGAGTGGGGACAAGCCCGGCAAGTGAGTTTTAATGCTGATGCTCGTGTGTAAAGTGCATCACATAGGCCATCGAAACGAGAAGCCAAGGTATGTTTTGAACGGTAAACAACTCAAAAGTGTTGACAGCGAAGTTGATTTAGGAGTAACAATATCGAGTACCTTAAAACGCAGCCAGCAATGTTCCCAGGTCGTAAAGAAGGCAAACAAAATAATTGGCTTCTTCGGCAGATTTTTGTAATATGAATATAAGGATACAATCCTCACTTGGCATAACTGTTTAGTCCGTCCCCTTTTGGAATATTGCGTTGAAGCATGGTGCCCCTGTTACCAGAAAGATATCGATAAATTAGAGCGCGTTCAGCGTAGAGTAACAGAAATGATAGCAAGCCTAAGAAACAAATCATACGAAGAGCGTCTTAAACAACTAAATCTATTCTCATTGAAATAAAGAAGATAAGAGGCGACTTAATACAGGTGCTTAAAATCATCAAAGGGATTGATAACATGGACTGCAATAAATATTTCACGACAGGGTTTTCAAATTACACGCGAGGAAACGGTTGCAAAATTGTTGGAAAATCCTTCAACCCTCATGAATCAAGAAATATTTTTTTCCATCGTGTAGTTAATCTCTGGAATGCGCTTCCCCGAGACGTGACAGACTACATCACTACAACGCCGTAGAGACAAATATTTTGCCTCCAATCCGCAGCTAACAGCGTTTGTTTGTTAGAGATTAACTTCCTTGCCTTCAGAGAATGGGGCACCTCATTTCATCTATTTTCTTCCTTTCCTATAAAATTTTCTTCGAGTTTTCCCTTCTCTAACCCCTTAAGGTATTTATTTCTGACCTGTTTTTTTTTCTGTGCGGCTTATACCGGAGGAAGTGGAGGGCGGGGAGAGAGCTTTCTGCTTTGCTATTCTTTTCTTCTGCTATCACCTTAGTAGGCCTAGGTCGGGTCACCTTGAGAAGACCGCAAGGTCTGTTTTGGCCCGTTTTTCTATGAAACTCTATGTTACTCTCTCTCTCTCTCTCTCTCTCTCTCTCTCTCTCTCTCTCTCTCTCTCTCTCTCTCTCTCTCTCTCTCTCTCTCTCTCTCTCTCTCTCTCTCTCTCTCTCTCTCTCTCTCTCTCTCTCTCTGTGTGTGTGTGTGTGTGTGTGTGTGTGTGTGTGTGTGTGTGTGGTATAGCTGCTGGTGATTCACCGTAATGACAAAAAACAACACGGAACACACAGGTGAGGTTTGTGAGTGGCCGGGCCGAGGAGGGTCAGGTGAGCCAGCCACCCTCCCTTACCTTAATTACGCAGATGAATCGGATACCTGGCTGATCTGCTCGTACACACACACACACACACACACACACACACACACACACACACACACAAAGATAGATAGATGTGTATTGACTACAAGTTTGCCAGACACTTAACATATATTATTACTGTCTTAAAATTCCATAGTCATGTATGCCACACAGTAAATTACGAAGCTCTTACTACTTATTAGTCCACAGAAGGTGACTGAAATCCATCCACATTGAGACAAGTCATAAACACACGAACAATATTATGTCTTTAATGCATGATGTATGGGATGTTCAAACACCTCCCTGCGACTTGGCTTTTATGTATAACTACCCTATTTAATAACATTTTCTTATCTGCCATATACCCGAGCCCCTGGGTGACTGCCAAGCTCTTTACCATTTTCAAACGAGGCTCCCGTGCTCTGGTCAGTGATTATCGAGGTATAGCAGTGATCAACAGCATCGCAAAGCTGTATGATATGGTGCTTTGTAATAGACTAAACAAATGGTTTAAACCTCACAGGGAGCAGGCAGGCAGCCAGGCGGGAAGGGGTGCCTTGAACATACTGTCACACTTCGTTTGTTAACAGATGTTGCTAGAAGGAAGAAATTTAAGCTTTTTATTACATTTGTGGATTTTACTCGCGCATATGATAACGTATCTAGAAACACATCATTTTGTATTTCAAAGAGGTTGGGTTGTGGGACGGTAATGTTGCTTGCTGTAGTCGCCATGTACAAGTTGACAGAATGTATAGTGGGTACAGCAATCGTCACTGCCTCGATAGGTGTGCGTCAGGGCTGCTCAACATCTTGCTTACTGTTTGTTATTTTTGTTAATGATTTAATAACACTTATCAAGCAAAACTGTTGCGTTGATGGATTTCTTGCCTGGCTGCACGTGTTAGTCCTGATGGATGACACTGTGCTGCTGTCCACGTCCAGAGCTGCCATGCTAAGCAAAATAAGAATATTAAAAGATTTTTGTAATTCACACGGCGTGGAGGTAAACTTAAAGAAAACTGAATTCTTTGTTATCAACGGCAGCGAGGAGGACAGGTAGCCCTTGGATGTGGTAGGCTTGGTGGTGGAGGCGTGCCAGCAATAGCGTACCTCGGTAGCCCTTTCACTGTGGATGGATCCACCACCTCAGCCATCAAAGCACATGCGCAAAACAAAATGTGCCATACTTTAAAGTTTGTGTCATTTGTTAACAAGAATAATGACATTCGAGGCGGCCCTGACGTCCACCTATGGATGTATGGATGTGAATCTTGGCTTAACGGTGACGTAAAACCTGTTCACAAACAGTACTTGAGGTGTATCAAACAGCTACTGGGAGTCCGAAGGACCACCTCAAATGACCTCTGCCTGCTTGAACGTGGTTATCCACCCTTGCAAGCTTTAGTGAAACAGAGACAGAAAATTTTTGTCGAGCATGTGGAGGGAGCGAGGTGGCCTGGAAGACGACCCCCTAGCACACGCTATCAAGGTGACAATGGACCATAGATCTCCGACCTCCCGCTACGTGCACGACCTTATCCAATCCGATGTAGATGAATTACGTCTCTCTATTGAAAACATGAAAGCGAAACTTAGCGTGTCAGTATCCAGCAGGGTGCACACGTACATCACAATCAATCCACATTATTCAGTACATGACATTTACACCACTAATATCTGAGTGAGTGAGCTCCAGCGCGTTAGTTGGACTTGCCTGGGAATAAGCGGACACAGCCTGGCAGTGGAGGAGGGTCGGTGGAACAGGCGTGGTAGAGGTCGCTTGCCCATGGAGGAGCGACTGTTTCTGTGGGCAGGTACAGACAGAAAGACACGTTATTGAACATTGTCCTCGTAGCACAGCCTTGCGTCACCAGTTTGGTATTACCACCATGGGAAATCTGTCTATTGAAAGGAAAGATTATATTACTGTCTGTCACATCTGTCATGCTGTTTTGGATAAATACGTGTATTCATATATGGATTATTTTATGCTTGTTTCTGGGTTTTATCTAGAAGTGTAATATCACACCTTAATTATTAATAATGAGAATGGCTATGTCGCCACACACGAATATTTAAACTGTTATAATTGGACCATTCATAAATTATGCGTCGTCTCATGTAGTTAGGTTTGTGGTCAATAAAGTATCTATCTATCTATCTATCTATCTATCTATCTATCTATCTATCTGTCTGTCTATCTACGAGTAGTGATGAATCATGAATAAATCATGTATAGGTATGGGGCACCTTATCAATGACTTGGCACACAGTGTTGCTTGCTTTAGCCATAAGCTGATCCGAGGCATCACACGCAGAGGAATCACGAATGCCCCGTGACATGGGACAGAACTCCAACACGTGCAGCTCAGTGTGTGTGGCCCCGCATGGACGCATTGCAAGCTGCACTCCTCCATTGGCAGTCCGCCTCGCCCGCGTCTGTTCCACCGGCCCGTCTCCACGGCCAAAGCACGTCCACTTATCCGACATTTAGTAAATGAAGTTAGGTTTTCTGACACGTCTCCGCCAGTTTTTCTCATCCCCTCCACCCCAGCTGCTAACTCTGTACAAGGGCCTTATCAGTCCATGTATGGAGTATGCTTCACATGTCTAGAGGGCTTCCACTCATACCGCTCTTCTAGACAGGGTGGAATCGAAAGCTTTTCGTCTCATGAACTTCTCTTCTCTAACTGAGTGCCTTCGTCCTCTCTCTCATCGCCGCAATGTTGCATCTCTAGTTGTCTTCTACCGCTATTTTCATGCTAACTGTTCTTCTGATCTTGCTAACTGCATGTTTCCCTCCTCCCGCGGGCTCGCTGCTCAAGACTTTCTTCTTTTCCTCACTCCTATTCTGTCCACCTCTCTAATGCAAGAGTTAACCAGTATTCTCAATCATTCATCCCTTTCTCTGGTGAACTCTGGAACTCCCTGCCTGCTTCTGTATTTCCACCTTTCTGTGACTTGAATTCCTTCAAGAGGGAGGTTTCAAAACACTTATCCTTCATTTTTTTTATTACCCCATTGGACTCTTTTATGGGACTGGCATCTCATTGTTTTGTTTCTTTTTCATTGGATTTTTGTTGCCCTTGGCCAGCGTCTCCCATACTTAAAAAAAAAATTATATATATATATATATATATATATATATATATATATATATATATATATATATATATATATATATATATATATATATATATATATATATATATATATATATATATATATATATATATATATATATATATATATATATATATATATATATATATATATATATATATATATATATATATATATATATATACACACACACCCTGTGTACATCGCTTATATATTGCATCGAGCTGTATACCTCGTGTGTTTCCAAGTTTGAATTAAGAAATTTGTAAGCTAGTCTTCTGGATAAGTCGGACACAATAATATTGCTCTTTAATCTTTCCTGAGCCAATGCAACATCATCATCATCATCATCATCACTGATCAGCTGTCTAATATGCACACTTGTTCTGTTGTTAGCAGTAGTTGCCTCCCTTATTGCTTGCATCAGTGGATCATCCATCGTTTTCTCTTCTCCATTTCTCCGTATAGAATTTCCTCGGTCGTTGCCTGACAAGGTCTTGAAGGGGTGAGTATCCTACTTCAGTGCGGCAGGTCATTGCATGGAGACTCACCTACCCCTACCAGCTCTTTGGTTTCCCAGTTATTCCTGTCCATGTTTTGAATTCCCTTAAATGTAGGATTTTCTCTTCCTTGGGCTGTTCCAGTGTGACGCGACACAGTGGATCACCTGTCCTTTTGTCTCCCCTCTGCTGTGTCATCTGTGTCCTCTGCCACGCCCATCACCCGCTTGTCGTTCATTTAGTGCATCCACAAACCTTCTCCTCCATCTTCCTCTCTTTCTCCTGCCTCCTCCACCTTGCTGTGTCTTTTTCTCTTTCTCCTGCCTCCTCCACCTCGCTGTGTCTTCTGTGTATTCTGCATTGCGAAAGGCTTTCCTCTCCTACCAAACCTAAATGCGCAGTCAACAGCTTGACCCAAAGAACCCAGATGCGCAGTCAACAGGTTGATAATGTCAAGCAAGGAAAGATCTGGGAGTAATCATAAAGGAAAAGCTAAAAATGAATATGATGTGAGGCTTTACATCAAGAAACACTGACTACAAATCCCCGGAAGTAATGAAGAGACTGTTTACAGCTTTTGTGAGGCCACACCTGCAATGCACAGCACAGTTCTGCTCATCAAATTACAACAAGGATCCAAACATGGCAGAAAGAGTTCAGCGACGAGCAACAACGCAAATCCCTTCACTGCCAAACTCATCCTACGAAGAGAGACTGACGCGGCTACACATGTTCTCTCTCAGCAAACGAAGGATAAGAGGGCATCTAATTTACATTTTTTAAATACTGAATGGATTTGATGAAGTAAACCCTAAAGGATTATTCCAAAGAAATCACACAGCAATCACTCACACAACAATCACAAGAGGTAACGCTCTGAAATTAAAAGGACGAAGATGCAACACAGATATAGGTGAAACATTTTTTACTAATAGAGCTATCGAGTACTGGAACAAACTACCAGCATTGGTTGTTAACAGGAAAAGTGTAAATAGTTTGAAATCCAGATTAGATAAGTGATTCAGGGAAACGACTGTACTAACAAGTCGTCTAAGGTCTAAGCTGTAATTGTCCATTTGTTTATCAGATACGAGGTGTGGCAAACACCAGCGCCAGTGGTAGTGCAGTGTAGTATATTCCTCTTTTTCCATTCTTTCCTATAGAAT
This sequence comes from Scylla paramamosain, assembly GCF_035594125.1. Lineage (NCBI taxonomy): Eukaryota > Metazoa > Arthropoda > Malacostraca > Decapoda > Portunidae > Scylla > Scylla paramamosain. The sequence goes on along the minus strand of NC_087172.1, from coordinate 6,673,031 downwards.
TTCCATGTAGCCATTTCTTGCGAGGCACAATTCATGGTGGTCTCTTGTGATTGTTTTCCTGCCGACATGTCATCGGAGGGAGAGGTGGCGGGGAGAGAGCCTTGTTCTGTATTTGTATTCGCCTCGATTATAGGGAACGAGTGTTGTACAAAGACGGTGCGGTGATTGACAAATGGCAACCTCATCCTTTTTAAGAAGACCACAGGGAAGTATAAGTATTGTTTCTTGGAACATTAATGGTATAAAAACTAAAATAGAAAAGAAAAATGTTGAGACATTTCTCAGTAAATATGATATTATTTGTTTAAATGAAATAAGGACGTGCTTGCCGTTGTTCTTTCCAGGATATGCTTCTTATAAAAATTCTGACAAACAAAACAGTAATCGTGGTGGAACTTGTGTGTTTGTACGACTTTGTTTGAGTAAGTATATATTTGATGTGGATTTTTCTTGTACGGATCAAATATGGTTTAAGTTTAAAATTGCACTAGGTGTACTTTTTGGTTCTTGTTATGTACCCCCCTCGGACTCTGAGTATTTTGATTATACACAAATATGTAATATACAAGAAAAGGTTAAGCACAATGATTGTAGTAACGGATGTGTGATAATTGGAGACGTGAACGCTCGCTTTGGTTGTTCGGTGAGAGAACTGCAGGGCATAGTGGATGTGGCGGGAATTTCTTATCCTGTTATTCCTGAACCTGTGCCTACGCCCAACGACAATGCTAAAGCGTTACTTGGCATATGTGCTGAAGAAGAATTACTAGTTGTTAACAATTTACAAAATATGAATTCCCATTATTTGAGTAAGAAAATCTATTGTAAAGGAAGTGAATGGATATCTGAATTGGATATTTGTATCGTGTCTAAGGGTTTACTCAGCTTGATTGAATCTTTTGACGTTGTTAGAGACAACTCTTTACCTTCAGATCACGCACCAATTAGTGTTACGCTACAACCACCTTCACCTTGTCTCGAAACTCTTAAACTGAGATCATTTGAACTGGGTAAACATGGTGCAGAGATTAACGTTATTGATATGGTGAAAAATCGCCAGTCAATAAGCAAAAGACCTATACGATATCAGAACATCAGCTATGAATTATTTGTGTCCAAACTCAATGAGATAGATTTACATACACAATGTAGTGACGATATAGATGTAACAGCCTCTACTGTAACTGAAACGTTATATGAATGTGGAAGTGCCAGTAAATACCCACGTTGTGCCCGTGTAGAGGAGGTGACTGATGGAAGAGGAAGGTGGGAAAGAATGTTGGATAATAATGATCAGGCTAGATTATGGCAAGCAATAAACTGGCGCGGTGAGATAACAGACGACAGTAACAACACAGAGTCCATGCCAGATGAGGAAGTCTTTAAAGAGCACTTTGAAAAAATATTTAATCCACCGGATATAGTTTACCCGAATGCTAATGATCTACACTCTCATCTCAACCTACCGATATTAGACGACATAATCAACGTAGAAGAGGTGCAGAGACAGATTAAGAGATTAAAACCAGGCAAGGCTTGTGGCCCTGATGGAGTACCACCTACACTTTTCAAAGTTTTACCTGTTCAATGGATAATGTTTATAACTACACTCTTTAATAACATATTTCTGACTGCCTCTTACCCTACTAGTTGGACAACGGCAAAACTGTGTTCACTATATATAAACGTGGGTCTAAAGCACTCCCAGGTAATTATAGAGCAATTAATGTTATTAATACAATAGCAAAATTATATGACATGGTCCTGTCAGCTCGCCTCCATCAGTAGTTTGTGCCTCACCGGGAACAGGCGGGGAGTCAGCCAGGAAGAGGATGTGTGGAACATCTGGTAACACTTAGAGTGTTGATGGATATTGCTCCAAGGAAAAAACTGAAGCTATTTATTACATTTGTGGATTTCAGTAGAGCTTATGATTGTGTACCGAGGTTTGATTTGTTTATGTCGTTGAAGAGGATGGGATGTGGTGTTACTATGCTCTTAGCTTTGGCTGCAATGTATAGATGTACGAATAGTGTGGTGGGAACTGCTGTCATCGCAACCATCGTTGGTGTGCGTCAAGGCTCACCCACATCTTGTATACTGTTTATCCTTTATGTTAATGAAATTATACAAATGTTAAAACAACGATGTCCTGTGGATGGTTTCCTTGCATGGTTGCATGTTTTAGTCATGATGGATGACACTATACTGTTATCAACAACTCCAGATCGAATGAAAAGTAAGATAAAAATTTTACAAGAGTTTTGCAGCACTCGTGGTATGATCATTAATGATAACAAGACGAAATTTATGGTGTTGAATGGAGATAAGGAAGATAAGGAAAATATAACTAGTGAGAATAATGTTATTAGTTGTTGTGATCACTACATTTATCTAGGAAGTCCCTTTACTGATGATGGCTCTCCATCAACTGCAATTAAGTTACATGCTAATATGAAGATGCGCCATACTTTGAAATTTATATCTTTCATTAATAAGAATAATGATGTGCCATTTATAGTTAAGAAAAAAATATTTGATGCTGCACTTATGTCGTCGCTACTGTACGGCTGTGAATCCTGGCTCAATGGAGTCACGAAGCCTATAGAAAAACAGTATAAATGGTGTATAAAGCAACTTCTTGGCGTAAGAAAAACGACGAACAATGATGTTTGCATGGTAGAGTTGGGCATGCCCCCAGTCTGTGCACTGGTTAAGGCAAAACAAAGAAAATTCTTTAAATAAATGTGGACAAAAAGAAACACAATGGATGACGACCCACTGATATATGCAATTAAGGCGGCACTAAGGTATAATGATGCTGTGTCCAGGTATATGACAGACTTGATCACTGTCGACAGTGACGATGTGCACAGTGCAATGGATGAGGTGAAGACCCGTGTGAGAGTTTCAGTATCAAACAGGCTAAGTTTTTATAAGTCTGTTAATAGTGAAATAATAGTGCATGACATTTACATAAAAAACGTTAAAGTTAATGAATTGGAACGAGTGTCCTGGACAAGGTTACGTCTGTCTTCACACTTGTTGGCAGTTGAAAAGGGACGCTGGAATCGGCGAGGAAGGGGTCGTCTTCCCTTGGAGGAAAGATTGTGTTCATGTGGTATGATTCAAACGGAGATACATGTTCTTGAAAATTGTCCTATTTCCAGTCACGTTAGAGAAAGAAATAATGTAACGACAGTTAGTAATTTATTTGTTGATAGATCTGATTATATAAATGTTTGTAGAATTGTACATGAAGTATTGTCTTTATATTAATGTTGGATGTGTGTTTGCATAAAAAAAAAAGTTTTTTTTGGGGGGGATAAATTCTTGTTTTTTTATATAAACGTATAGGATTACAATTTAGTTTTTACGCATGTCTTTTATGGGTTTTAAATATTTTCAGTGAATATCTTGTCTAATTATTTACATTCTGCTGTTTTATTTTTATAATGTGTCTTGTTTTTATTTGGTTGCTATGCCAGGTTTTTATGAGTTGTGTTTTGTTTTTATGCAACAGATTTTTATTTTTAGATGATATCTTTTCAATATCGTAGTTGCAAAAATTTCCTCTGTATATTTGTAATTTGGACTGTTTTTTAATGTGTTTATTGATGTGTACTTCCCTATGGTCAATAAATCAACCAATCAATAAATCAATCAATCAATCATCCTGTTCTTACACACTTAGTTCACTACAAGTAGTAAATAGGTAAACAGATATCCTTGTTACAGACAAGTAGGTCTCCTGGTACTCGTATGTGTTCGTATCATGTGTGTTCTCTCTCTCTCTCTCTCTCTCTCTCTCTCTCTCTCTCTCTCTCTCTCTCTCTCTCTCTCTCTCTCTCTCTCTCTCTCTGTCTGTCTCTCTCTCTCTCTCATCCCGTATCGTCAGCGGTCACTGGGTGTGTTGGGTGAACGCAAAACTCCAATCTCTCCACGGATCACAAAACTGGAAGAAATCCACCAATTATCAAATCATCTAAAACAAAAAACAAACATGAAAGCAACTCTGGAAATTGTTCGCGTGACAGTGTTGAGCCGGGAGGACGCGCAGGCGCCCACCCGGCTGTTTGTGTCCTACAAGGGCTGGTGGCGCCTGCCAATGCTGCGGGTGCCCTTGTTCCTGGCGCCGCTCGATGACGGCGTGAGCGCCGCCAAGAAGGATGGGAAGGTGACCCTCATGCAAAAGTTTGAGAGCGGAAGGGCGCCGACCCTCCGCGTGAAAGGCCGCGACAGCCAGCTGGTGCTGGAGCTGTGCGCGGGGGCCCGTCTTCGGACGCGAGCCGTGGTCCGGGTGGGGGACCTCGTGAGCGGCACCGCCCCCGGGGTGGTGGAGGTGCCCTTCGAGGTGAAGGTCGGGGGGAAGGTGGAGGATGCCTTCCTCACTGTGGCTCAGGTCTACCCTGTGCCCACCCCTCCTCCCCCTCCCGTGTACCCAGGGGGACACCGGCGGGCTCCCAGCCCCGTCCCAATGGTCACCTTCCCTCTCGGAGAGTACCAGCCCAGCGCGGCCAGGCTGCAGCGCCTGGTGCAGGAGATGCATGGATACGGCCCCATGCCGGACCCGGCCGAGTGGCTGCTGCCCCCCAGCAGTGCCCCGCGGGGCCGGCATGACGAGGCGGCGTCCATGCCTCCAGACCAGTGCGAGCCTGCCGGCGCTGCGGAGGAGGCTGAGGAAAGCGGCGCCGCACAGGACACCCAGACTAACACCGCACAGGACTCCGACGCTTACAGCGTCACGCGGGGCGCGGAGAGTAGCGAAGCTGCAGCGCGCAGCGAGCAGGAGGATGAACAGCTGCAGCAGTCACCGCAGATGAGTCCCTCGGAAGCTGGCGCCAGCTACGTGCGGCTGTGGACCGCGGTGTTCGGGGAGCCAGCGCGTCACCAGCGTGAGGGAGAGGAAGAGAGAGGCGGAGACACTCCACGCTCGGTGCAAACCACACCAGAAGGAGTCACCAAACAGTACCTGCGGCTGTGGACTGAAGTGTTCGGCGAGGAGTGAGGCGGGACGGCACTCCAGAGGGACCGGCTCAAGTCTTAAAACTCATCACAATCATCATGTTACTTTCACTCATCCATGAGTCTCCTCGGTCAGCGGTAACAAGTGCTCGCCTCTTCCCGTGTCATTACCTGCCGATACGCTAAATAACTTACCTGCAATGACCCCAAAAGGTGAAATTGATCAGCGAGGCAATGAGAATCCTTGTTTTCTTATTAAATATATTGATATCTTTTTATTAATACTAACTCTTATTGTTAATACTAATACTTAATTATTAATACTTATACTAATACTTATACTGATACTGATACACATGCTCATCTTTCTGCTTATTCTGAGACATACATAATTTTCATCCCTGCTTCTGTATTTCCTGCTTCTGTATTTCTCCCTTCCTGTGACTTGAAATCTTTCAAGAAAAAAGTTTCAAGACACTTATCATCCAACTTGTGATGATCCCTTGAGAGACTGGCACCTCAGTGGGCTTTTTATTTATTTATTTTATTTTTCACTTCCTTTATGCTGCCCTAGGCCAGCGCCCATATTACATAAAAATACTTACGCTTCTTTCAATTTTCTTTCTTTTTTTTTTTTTTTTTTTTTTTTTGTCCTTATATTCTTGACGCTTTTACTCGCAGTCAGTCTTTACCATTATCATGTACAACTTCTAAAATACTTACTTTTTTGTGCTACCGTCTCTTAAGAACGTACTTCTGTAGCTTAGCAGAGATCAAATCAGCCTCATATTTTTCTTTTCTTTATGCTCTCGTCAGCGCATCACGGGGAAGGGCGTTCCTTGCGGTAGCTTCTAGATGCTGTTGGCGTTGGTGGGGGTGGGGGTTGGGGGGGGGGAAGCTGCGCGCTGTGTGTTCGGGGTCTTGAGTTTCGTGTAGGTGAGACGGAAAAGAAAAAAATAAAGTAAATAAATAAACATGAAAAAAGGAAAATGACTAAATGATTACAAATTTTCTCCTCAATAACCTGCAATCAAATCTCTCTCTCTCTCTCTCTCTCTCTCTCTCTCTCTCTCTCTCTCTCTCTCTCTCTCTCTCTCTCTCTCTCTCTCTCTCTCTCTCTCTCTCTCTCTCTCTCTCTCTCTCTCTCTCTCTCTCTCTCTCTCTCTCTCTCTCTCTCTCTCTCTCTCTCGAGTGAGGTGCGGTGCGGGAGACACGTCCTCCGATGGTGCTCCCTATTTTATCTCGATTTTTGGCTGCTAATTTACAATTGATCGTAAAGGCAACACAGGAAAACATGGCGACAGTGGAGGATAGTGAACCACACACTCCACCTGAGCCTGACGCAAACACCTCTACGGACATTGGTAACCTACACAAACCACCACCAGAACAAGTGTCACAGGGTCGTAAGGAAAATACTGAACACCTTAAGTGTGAAATTCGAAAAAAAATCTGTTCTCTAATCGAAAACATACAAACACGCCTGGCAACTCCGGAGGAGGTTACCACGACGGATAGCCAAGGGTCACCCGCCCCCAACAACACATCCGCCATCAAGTATCTCAGTGACCGTGTGACTGCACTAGACGAAAATAAAGATGTCTGACCTAACCAATAAGTGCAGAGCAAGAACCTTGCATGAAGCCAATCTGGACCTGAAGACAGACTGGGTGAAGGAACGACTCAAATGGGATCCTGCAGCTTGTGTCATGTACGGCGACTCTTCCATCTGCTGGATGATGCTGCTGACACAGAGGCGATTAGCAGTTTTAGTGCACGTTGTGACGGGAGCCAAGAGGAAGGCAAGGGGATGAAGAGAGGGTGTACCAGCTGCCAGGTTTGCTGTTGCCCGGCCGACAGCCGCTCTTTGTCTGCCGCCAGGCTGTTCACCAGCTACCACTGTAGATTCGAACGAACGATGCTATACTCGAGCAGGTACAAAGAATGCTTCGTGCTAACGAAACTTAGTAAGTCATTACGTATACAACAGTGCACTTATTTGTGAGTTGAAAAATAAGGATGAAAATATGGAAGTCTGTTTGTCAATTAGTACCTAGTTTATGTAGTGAATCAATGCAAACAAAAGTCAGTGATCTAAAAACACAAATCAGAAAGCTGAGTGAACTGAATGGAATATCGATCATTAACCCTGACTCAGCCCGTGTTTAGGCTGGGCACAGGGGAAATAGACGAGGCCTGCTATGAGTCACTCAGGACTCAATCATCAGTTGGCTTGGGGCAGTCAGGTTGCTCAAAGCTATTTGCAAGCAGTGTGATGTGCTCAGAGCATGTGTGAATTGGGAAAATATAAAGAATCTGGACCCCTACAAGTCTGATGCGGGACGACACCCAACACAGGTGGTTAGTTCCTGGTTATGTCAATAAAATTTTGTATTTACTTCTCCATTCAGTTAAACTTTAGAACAAGAAAATTAAATGAAATTGTAAGCTACAAGTTGTTAAATTAGATGTTGATAGATGGAGATGAGGAAGGCGCGCGCAGTAATATCCTTCAGTTTACAAGGCAACTGTAAATTAACAATGTCCCTGATTTCTGCTGGGCCAGTCACATGAAAAATCCCAATCACAAAACATTATAGATTGAAAGGAAATATGCCAGAACTGATAATATTATGTATTTTGAGAGAAATTCTTTCTTAACATTTAGATCCAAAGATTATTGCTAGACAGTGTTAGAATCCGGAAGTATGTGGGACCAGCAGCAAAAATGTTCGAGAATAATTTGTGAATGTTGAAGAGCGATAAACTATTACTGGCAATGCAAAATAATGGCTTCAAGTTTCGCGGAAGGATCCCGTTTCTGATGCGACGCGTACTGTATAAGCCTCGGCGCGAGATTTCAGCGTTAGAGACTGACTGACATCGTTGTCACCAGGTGTGTCCATCATGTCCCGAGATCCTGCCTTGTTTAAAGACTTTGTTCATGTGAAAATAACCATTTTTGTGTCTATATATATTAATTACTTGTGAGAGAGACTGATTGACGTCGTTGCCCACAGCGAGATGAAATGTAAATTTTCTTACCAATTAGTTTATTATTATTATTATTATTATTATTATTATTATTATTATTATTATTATTATTATTATTATTATTATTATTATTATTATTATTATTATTATTATTATTTATTTTTCTTTTATTACTTAAGGGAGCGAAGAATTAAGAGGTAAACATTTATTTATTTATTTATTTATTTTTAGTACTAGGGAGATATAAATCCACTTTCAAATGAGTTTACTTAGGTCTTTAGAAAGGAAAAACCCAAAATTTAAGATGTGAACTTATAGGGGGATTTTTTTTTTTTTTCTGCAATAGTAATACACCAGTGATACATACACATGTTAATGTTTCAATGTAACATCTACACTATTTTCATGGTGCTGTTTTATGAAAATTAAGGAACTCTGAGGACATCCAAATTAATGTTGGAAAATATTTTTTCAAAGTATTTATCACGAAACTGATTAGGTATCATTGTTTCCAGCAGAAAGGTCCCACAGCTCCAAGGTAACAGAGCTTAATTATTAGATACATCAGTGTATAATCAAAGAAAAGTTGTGTGAAATCTTTACTGTAATTCACAAACTAACATCAGTAGAACTGAATCTGGTTGTCATGGAATTTTCCAGTGCCTTACAAACCTCCGGATAAAAAGCTGCCATACAAAACAAGGTCAAAATTATGTGTCAGAAACCATGACTGCAGCTAATCTAGTTCTCTCTCTCTCTCTCTCTCTCTCTCTCTCTCTCTCTCTCTCTCTCTCTCTCTCTCTCTCTCTCTCTCTCTCTCTCTCTCTCTCTCTCTCTCTCTCTCTCTCTCTCTCTCTCTCTCTCTCTCTCTCTCTCTCTCTCTTTATATATATATATATATATATATATATATATATATATATATATATATATATATATATATATATATATATATATATATATATATATATATATATATATATACACACACACACACACACACACACACACACACACACACACACACACACACACACACACACACACACACACACACACACACACACGAGTCTGTATCGAAAGAGTGACACTTCATAGGAGTGACATAACAAAAGAGTGACATAACGATGGAGTGACAAAGTATAATCAAAATTTTATTTAGAAATATTAAAATTATTAAAATTATTTTGACTATTTGAAAAACTAGAATCATTTAATTGTTAAAATATCTTAAACTTGTTTAAAATTCTTGTTCTCCACCACTGAAATTCTCTTCCACCTCACAGTAGTTTGCATTTCTTGAACTGAAATGCAAACTGTGGGCAGTCCCCCGAAGGTATTGATCGGGAGGGACAATTCCATGTCTCCTGACAACAGTTGCAAGCCTCTCTTACCTCTGGATTTGTTCTCTCTTCTTCTTTGTTGAATTGTTTCCCGCAATCAGTCGCTCCATCTCTTGATCTGTGTGGTGGTTTTCTTTTATGAATTCCTTTACCACTGAATACACTGCCAAGTGGTAACGTTCAACTACCGTTTGGAACCGCCTGTGCCAAGCCTGCAAGTTGTTTGTTCTTGGAAGGTTGTAGGCTTGAAGATGACGAATACTCCACACAGTCGGGCAAGTCGTGGTGGATGACGCAATTCGTCTTGGTCTTCCTCTTCCACGAGCGATAACACATAGGTTTCTCCAAAATACTTATGCGCTGGTTCAGCTTCATTTGAAATATTGGTTGAGAGAGCAATGAACGCATCACAGATCTCTTCTGGAGGTAAGAATGCAAGAGCAGACAGCTTTCTCAAGCTTAAGGCCACATTGTCACTGGTTTTGTAGGCATCGACTAGACCATTCTTCTGAACACTTCGGTAGATACTTTGACCTAAGTGGAAAGAGCAGCCAGACACTCTGGCTTCTGGAAATTTCTGTTGAAGAGCATTGATGCTTGCCAGCTCAAAATCTGCTATCATGAAAGTAGTGTTTAATTCAATTCCTTTTGCTTCTGCAGGTGACAGTAATCCTTCTAGCATGGATGTATACATTTCTAGCGTTTTTCCAGTCATCAGAACATAAGCAGCTGGCCTCATCATCCTCGCTTTGATCATCTACGTTTCCATCATCGGTCTTCGTGCCGAACAAAAGGAAGTTTCTTTCCTCTGCTTGGGTGACCCTCATATTGTTTGGAATAATTAAATCTGTCACACGTTGGGGTTCCACTGGAATTTTTTTTTTTTTTTTTTTCGGACAGGATGGATGACTCGCCTCATGGCGGATTTGGAGGGCATATATACTGCGCTGTCAACGCTTAGTTCCTGTGTAACTTCTTGGACAATTGCAGGTGGCGCCGAAGTGGTAGCTTTGGCCCTAATTTTGACTGCATCAACAGCCTGTACAGTTTCCACTGTCCCTGTCAGCGGGGCGTGGTTGTGTGCTTCACCCTCTGATACCGAGCCACACCACGAAGGGTTGCGGAACCATTACAATTTTTGTCCTCGCACCGGAAATAATGATTGTTGTTTCGGAATTGCTGGTGTCGGTAGATGCATCCTCTGAATGCTACCTTGTCTTTACTCACTTGGGATTTTACAAATTGATATTCATCCATTATGGCCGAGAAAACTTTGAAAAATAAATTAAAAATTAAGTGAAGAACACAACCGAAAGGAGATACTATGCATTGAGGTGTGTTAGTTGTAATAAGATCAAGTAATGTAGAAGACGTGGCAGTGATTCCAGTGGGTGTGTCAGTTCACTGAGTTAGACTATTATTCTTTATCATCTTATCCATTTTGTTTGCCTTGGATAACAGGGCGTCGTCCAAGTCCCCAAGGATGAACATTTCTTTATTATGTAAAATTATCTGCCTAACACATTTTCTTAATATAGTCAAATGACACAGAGAGAGCGTGTGGGTGACGGCACACACACGCAACAACGATCGCAGGTAGTTTTCTACTGCAGGTAGATGTCTTCTACTGCTCCTTGTTTTGGATTATCGAGATCTACTAAAATAGGGTTTAAAACATCTTTAGCATATATGCATACCCTGGCCCTCGACCATTGGCGCACCTGAACACTTTATAATTAGGAAAATTTATAAGAGCATCTGGAGTATGACATGTTAGCCAAGTTTCACTAATGCACACGACATCGGTATCTCTCTCTCTCTCTCTCTCTCTCTCTCTCTCTCTCTCTCTCTCTCTCTCTCTCTCTCTCTCTCTCTCTCTCTCTCGTGCTCGCGTTCTCACTTCATCTGTCACGGGGGGACGAGGGCTTCCTTGGAGTTTCTTTCTTGTTTATGTTTTAATTAAAAGGTTTCAATTAAAACTGGATATTGATTTAAAGTTATGTAATTTATTTTGATTTTATGAAGTTTAAGGTTCAATTTAGTTTTGATTTAGTTGATATATATATATATATATATATATATATATATATATATATATATATATATATATATATATATATATATATATATATATTCAAAGGAGTGACATTTCATAGGAGGGACAAATCAACGGAGGACCTTCCTATTCCCTTCTCTTTCAGTTACGCAAAGTAGGTAATATGGATGATAACTATAACATTAAAATTACTTTTGCTATATTGAATATTGAACACACAAGACCACTGCACAAAACATCTCTCTACTATCCCACGCCTCGAGCCCCTCCTCCCCCAGGACCCCGACTTCTGTAACAGAGTGCACGCTGCTGCAGGCTCAGTCGATTTGCAAGGCAAAGGTTAGTCTAAAAGGAATAAGTGACCATGTGACAGCGATTGCCTTAAGTGAGTCGTCGCGCGTTCGTGGAATAAACTTAGAAAATGGTCTTTACCATACAAACAGGGGTACAGGACGTACCTATTAAGAAAGGAACAGAGTTAGGACGTTTCCAAGTCAGTAAAACTGTAGAAATAATCAATAATCAAGATCTTAGCTCTGATAAAGATGAACAAATAGCACAAGTGTTTTCGCTACAAGAATCCTCTCAGAGTGAGAAAGAGATAAAGAAACACCTCGCTCCCACTAGTCGTCCAGATCTTGAGAAAGAACTAGTACAGCTACTACACCTGCATAAAGCAGCAGTTGCTTTGCCAGGAGAAGCCTTGGGTAAAACAACTCTATTGCAGCACAAAATCAAACTCAAGCCAGGAACACAGCGTATTTACGTTCCCGCATATAGACTACCGCATTCTAAACTTGCCACTGTTGATAAATTGATTGAAGATATGTTGTCACAAGATGTCATAGAACCTAGTGACAGTAACTGGAATTTTCCACTAATACTTGTGACCAAACAGGACGGCACCACGAGACCAGTGATTGATTACAGGGAACTCAACAAGAAAATCATTCCAGACAGACTTCCGCTTCCAGTCATTTCAGATGTTCTTCGAAGTCTAGGCACTTCAAATAAGTTATTTAGCACAATTGACATAAAATCTGCATTTTGGCAAATTGAGCTCGATGAAGCTTCACGTCCATTGACAGCATTTTCTACACCAGCAGGTCACTATCAATTTCGTAGAATGCCTTTCGGCTTATCGAACAGCCCACTTACATGAGATTAATGAACAATGTCCCACAAGGTTTGATTGGGAAGACTGCTAGTGTTTTCCTTGATGACATTTTTAATAATTTCAATTCCAATTCCTGAGAAACCGTGGGATACAATTCACCTTGATACCTTGGAGTTGCCCCTATCTGAAAACGGATTTAAGTATTTACTAGTAATCATCGATTATTTCTCCAGATTTTGCATTTTACAGCCAATACAGAACAAGAAAGCAGAGACAGTCGCTACGACTGTATTTGAAAAAGTAATTTGTCCATACACAACCCCAAAAAACTATCATCACCGACAATGGTCCTGAATTTAATAACGCTATTCTAGCAGAAATATGTCGCATTTTCAACATAAAGAAAATAAATGTACACGCCTACAAACCGGAAAGTAACGGAGTTGTGGAAAGACTTAACAGAAAAGTCATCACTTGTCTACGTACATTGATAAATCCACACAGCATTACGTGGGACACATGGATCCCGCACGTCACATGTGCTTTGAACACACACATCAATTCAGCCACAGGTGAAACGCCACATTATATTCTTTTTGGAGAGGAGAAGAATTTACCATACTCACTTCTCGAGTCAGAACCGCGTCATGTCTATAACTATGATGATTTCATACTAACTAGAATCAATAAATTCAAGGAAGTTTACCAACGTATCAGAGATCACATGAAACAGTACTCACAACACTTAACAAAACAACAACATAAAAGGGCACGAGACATAAAAATACGAGTACAGCCAGGAGATATAGTCATGGTCAAACTGCACACGCCAATAGGAAATAACAACAAACTTTCGCCCAAGTTCAAGGGTCCTTATAAAGTCATTGCACCAGATGGTGGAAATAAATTCACAATACGATATTTGGAAACCGGTGATATCAGTGTACGCCATGCAGATGAGCTCAAACAGACAAACATGAATGAATTTGGTGAATATGCAGTCATAGATAGTGATGAAATAAATAGCACAGAAAGAGACACAAATAATGTAGAAACAGGAACAGATAGTGCACAGACAGAAACAAGTCACCACGCAGCAGACGATGAAGGCCATGATTACAGGAAGAAATTAAGAAGTCATAGAAAACAAGTTTTGCCATTAATTTGCACCAATGAACCCTCATTAGAAACTGAATTTTATGAGTATGTTGAAGAAATATTGAATGAGGTGAACATAGATTGTTATTCTTTTTACAGGTAAAGATGAAACAAGTGGCATGCATGTTCTTAGCTATAGTAGCTCTTGCAACAGCCTGGGACCCTGTGAGGCCCGGAGCTTTAGTAAGGAAAATCGGCGACATGATCATTGTGAACCACTCAGTAAGAGTACTATTGAAAAATTGACAATATAAATGTTGTAAGAGAAAATGTCAGACATATCAATAACGGTATACAGATGGTAAAAGACAGATTGATAATTAGTGAGATATCCAATGTGAGATTAGAGAAGAAATTATATGCTATACAGAGGAGTAGGTATCGCAATAGTGATCAGATCGTTAGTAGGTCTTGGAGTAGCAAATATTGGTTTTTATGCAGAACTTCGTTCAAATGTAAATAATCTACAAAACTCAGTGTCCAGAATCGATGTCTTACAAGAAGAAACAGAAGATATACAACTTACCATAGATGAGATGATTACTAGCATAGAAAGCTTAAGTATAGACAACTCTAATGTGAAGAAATCCCTGGAAATTTTCATGGTCTTGGATCAGTTGCACATTAAAATAAATGAACTAAATGCTGAAATGGAACAGTTAATTCAAGACTTAGTTGTGGCTAATGCTGGACATGTTACATACACATTATTTTCAATATCACAACTTCTAAACATAACTCAACAAGCAAAATATGAGTGGAATTTTCAACCTTTCTTTGATTCAAACAATATTGCTCTATATTATCCCATACTTAATTAATTCATAAATGGTACTGGAGTACTCATTGACATTCCATTTTCGTCAGAATTGAGATATCACATATATAATCTGATTCTTTTCCCAATGAAATGTAATAGTTCCATTGTAACAGTTGATACTGATATAACATCTCCAACAAATTACATCCTATCCATAAATGGTTTGAAAGAAAGTGTAATAGTAAATGATGATCTATTGAACTCTAAGAAAACTAACGTAGACCTGTACATTTGCTCAGCTACTTATTTTACTTTGAATGAAGCACTGAGTCACTCATGTGCCGCATCCTTGGTGAAAAATATATCCATTGTACGTAATTGTCATTTTAAGGAAGAAACTCCCACACCACGTCATGAAACTGTCCAGGAATCTCACTACTCATATTTTCCAAACAAGACAACTGTATCAGTCATATGCCCAGGATTTCAACGTCAGATAGCATCAATAGAAGGCTTCTATCGTGTACCAGGGCAGTGTGAACTTCATAGCCCCACGCTCACAACCGTAGCAAATAGGAAAAAGACTATTGTACTTAATAGAGAAAATGTTTTACAGGACATCACTGAAATTCCCAGACAGAGCTCCTCCTTTGAAAATCAGAAAGACAACAAGAAAAAGACTAGCAACGTAAGTGTCAAAAACACACACAGGTATTATGTAGTATATAATGTATGTGCTTCCACTTGTCTTGATAGTCACGTTGAGCACAATAGCAATGATACTTCTGTACAAGAAACTCAAGAAATCATCCATCGCAATGAAACACATTTCCGTGCCGTAACCCTGTAATAGGCATGTAAAGAACAGCAAGCATGCAATATTGTAAGTCGAATTTATTGCATAACAATTTTCTCGAGACGACAAACGGTAGCTGCCGAGCCCTGTAATAGGCACTACCTTGCATGAAAAAGAATAGATATAGGAGTAGAATTAGAGGAAGATTAGAGACGCGTTAGAGAATCTAACGCCAGTATTAGAAGAATTGTACAAGAGGTGAACAGGACGTTGAATTGATAACAGCCAAGCTTAACTATAAACAGCCGGTTTGTTTTATGCCCATTCAGCTCGTTAAAGACTTACCTCCCATTGGGTGGAGATTAAAACGTCATTCATTTTGCTTGATATTATTGGCTATGGAAATCCATGACGTATGCCTAGGCACCTCTCGGACAATCCTCAAGTCACTTTTAGCGTCAGTAGCAGCCAGTCACCAAGATAGTACAGACGCACAACCCGTGTCGCTCTGTCACGAGTTACTCATTGACTTAGATCCTGACCAAGACACAAGAGTCTTAACAACTTTGCTTATAATCTTAGTCGTGTGATTGAGTAATATAGAAGTGCACTGTTGTTGAGCTGTAAGACAATTTATTTTTCTAAATAAATCGCAACGCGCCAGACTAACTTTGCTAACCCACTTGCACAAGGATGCTGTGAGTGATGATTATCGAGAAAGATAATAGTCGACTCCGATACCAAGCAACGCCCACCGACACACAGCCGTCACAGAGGCAGGAGTCACAAAAGTAACAGTGTATAACTTTACTGTACTTTTTATTATGTGTTTATTAAGTGTACCTTTATTATGTGTTTATTAAGTGCACCTTTATTATGTGTTTATTAAGTGTACCTTTATTATATGTTTATTAAGTGTACCTTTATTATGTGTTTATTAAGTGTACCTTTATTATGTGTTTATTAAGTGTACCTTTATTATGTGTTTATTAGCCATGTAATAACAATATAAGACCCATGTACATAATAAGTACCGTCGGTCGAATAAATGAATCTCTCTCTCTCTCTCTCTCTCTCTCTCTCTCTCTCTCTCTCTCTCTCTCTCTCTCTCTCTCTCTCTCTCTCTCTCTCTCTGTCTCATCCCGTATCGTCAGCGGTCACTGGCTGTGTTGGGTGAGCGCAAAACTCCAATCTCTCCACGGATCACAAAACTGGAAGAAATCCACCAATTATCAAATCATCTAAAACAAAAAACAAACATGAAAGCAACTCTGGAAATTGTTCGCGTGACAGTGTTGAGCCGGGAGGACGCGCAGGCGCCCACCCGGCTGTTTGTGTCCTACAAGGGCTGGTGGCGCCTGCCAATGCTGCGGGTGCCCTTGTCCCTGGCGCCGCTCGATGACGGCGTGAGCGCCGCCAAGAGGGATGGGAAGGTGACCCTCATGCAAAAGTTTGAGAGCGGAAGGGCGCCGACCCTCCGCGTGAAAGGCCGCGACAGCCAGCTGGTGCTGGAGCTGTGCGCGGGGGCCCGTCTTCGGACGCGAGCCGTGGTCCGGGTGGGGGACCTCGTGAGCGGCACCGCCCCCGGGGTGGTGGAGGTGCCCTTCGAGGTGAAGGTCGGGGGGAAGGTGGAGGATGCCTTCCTCACTGTGGCTCAGGTCTACCCTGTGCCCATCCCTCCTCCCCCTCCCGTGTACCCAGGGGGACACCGGCGGGCTCCCAGCCCCGTCCCAATGGTCACCTTCCCTCTCGGAGAGTACCAGCCCAGCGCGGCCAGGCTGCAGCGCCTGGTGCAGGAGATGCATGGATACGGCCCCATGCCGGACCCGGCCGAGTGGCTGCTGCCCCCCAGCAGTGCCCCGCGGGGCCGGCATGACGAGGCGGCGTCCATGCCTCCAGACCAGTGCGAGCCTGCCGGCGCTGCGGAGGAGGCTGAGGAAAGCGGCGCCGCACAGGACACCCAGACTAACACCGCACAGGACTCCGACGCTTACAGCGTCACGCGGGGCGCGGAGAGTAGCGAAGCTGCAGCGCGCAGCGAGCAGGAGGATGAACAGCTGCAGCAGTCACCGCAGATGAGTCCCTCGGAAGCTGGCGCCAGCTACGTGCGGCTGTGGACCGCGGTGTTCGGGGAGCCAGCGCGTCACCAGCGTGAGGGAGAGGAAGAGAGAGGCGGAGACACTCCACGCTCGGTGCAAACCACACCAGAAGGAGTCACCAAACAGTACCTGCGGCTGTGGACTGAAGTGTTCGGCGAGGAGTGAGGCGGGACCGCACTCCAGAGGGACCGGCTCAAGTCTTAAAACTCATCACAATCATCATGTTACTTTCACTCATCCATGAGTCTCCTCGGTCAGCGGTAACAAGTGCTCGCCTCTTCCCGTGTCATTACCTGCCGATACGCTAAATAACTTACCTGCAATGAACCCAAAAGGTGAAATTGATCAGCGAATCAGTGACAATCCTTTGTTTTCTTCTCAATTATATTGATATCTTCTTTTTGATACATTATTTTTCTCCTTATTGTTTGCTGTTAAACTTATTAATACTAATAGTAATATTTATACTAATACTTATGCTAATACTGATACATATGCTCGTCTTTCTGTTTATTCTGAGACATACATAATTTTCATCCCTGCTTCTGTATTTCCTGCTTCTGTATTTCTCCCTTCCTGTGACTTGAAATCTTTCAAGAAAAAGTTTCAAGACACTTATCATCCAACTTGTGATGATCCATTTGGCTGTTCCCTTGAGAGACTGGCACCTCAGTGGGCTCTTTATTTATTTTTTTTTTTTTCACTTCCTTTATGCTGCGCTAAGCCAGCGCCCCTATTACATA